>NW_022145559.1:620000-862500 GCF_000002235.5 Strongylocentrotus purpuratus
CTTTTTCTTTTTTCTCTTTCTTTCTTCTCTTTTCTTTCCTTTCTTTTCCTTTCTTTCCTTTCTTTTCCTTTCTTTCTTTTCTTTTCCTTTTCTTTTTTTTTTTCTTTTCTTTTCCTTTTTTTTTTCTTTTCTTTCCCTTTCCCTCTCTTTTTTTTCCCTCTCTTTTTTTCCTTCCCTTTTTTTTCCCTCTCTTTTTTCCCTCTTCCCCCCCCCTTTTCTCTTTTTCCCGACGGCAGCGCAATTTTACCGACAAAATCCTGACAGGTGGGGGGGGGGGGGGTGTCGCACCCCCCACACCCCCCCTTTGGCGACGCCCCTGGTAGTAGTAGTAGTAATAGTAGTAGTAGTAGTATGGTAGTAGCATCAGTAGTAGTATGAGCAGGAGGAGGAGGAGGAGCAGAAGCATCATTATTATTAGTAGTAACAGATGTACAAAGTGATAGTAGTATTGTTTTTTGAATACCAGTAACACAGGGCCTTTCTGTTACAATATCCATCACGTTTGATTATCATGATGTCTATGATCAACTTCAAAATTCAAACGTATCCCGAAAGGCTTGATCTGAGGAACGTGTAATGCTCTTTACCTGCTCGACCTCTAAAGTTTGAAAAGCTTAGAATAAACGGAAGCACTATCAAATGAAATTAAAGTCATTACCTGTCTGACTTCCGGCAGTAGCAGCCTTGGTTCCAGACGTTAGTCCTAATTGAAATAAAACAACATATTATTTTCCTTTATCACAATGACTAATGAGATGGCTCATTTGCGCAATGGCTCAATGATAGAGCAGTGGAGAGGACTTAAAATCTTCTGCCTCCTGTTTGCTTACTTACAAGCATAAACATGCTTTGTTACCAGTCAGGTGAAGCTATCCTCTCTGCAAAATAATGAAGATAGTATTTGAGTGACTTGGTAACATTGTTGAAGGTTGAAGAAAAAATTGCTTAATTTGTGTAAATAATGTGAATACTATATTCCTTCTACTGTACTAACCCTCTGACATGCAAAAAATACTGAAAAAATTCTCAAACCACGAAGATATCTATGGTTTTCTTTGAAAAGGTCGATGTATGACACCCTCTAACAGTGATCAACAGTAAATTCTCCCAACCATTTTTGAATTTTCCCAACCGTTTTTCCATGAAAAAAAAATATAATCCGTCAACACGTCAATGTCTGGAATGGAATGTACAGTCATTTTATTGCTTTATGACGATTTCCATTCAAACACCTAAAATGTAATTAACGTGTAATAATATAGTTGGGAGAATAAAGGAATCGATCAGATCAGTTTTCCCATATATGTACCATGAATAATGGTCTGTTTTCGCTCAATTTTTAGATTATCTTTAATTGTACATCTAGCATTGAACTCACTACCTTAGCACCACTATCTCTCATCTGAACAATGTTGCCAAATAATAGACCAGTGGGCCTCTTGGCTGGCCAGTGGAAGGCGTACGTAGGAGGCAGCTGATTCTACTGACACCAGAAGGGATTTCTGAAATACCGCTAAAAGTGCTCCAGTGTTAAGGTTAAACTTTCTTTTTGTATATGATTGTAGTGGGTTTTTTTTCAATCCGTCTTATGATTGAAGTAGTCTAAAATGCTTGATTTCTTCATCTTGTTTACCCCTTTTCTCATGACTCTCTTTCCCTGTCTCTCTCTCTGTGTCTCTCTCCCTGTCTCTTGAAGGATGTGCCTATAGCAGGCAGCATCACTTTTGGTTGAGTTCTCGATCAGTGCATGATATTATTGGACTTAGTGGACTAATTGGTGAATTATTTATATCAATCGTCTTGTGAACACACATAGCATCTTTTGGACATTTTCGAGACAAGTTTGGTATGTGTTTCAATGAAAACGATATCTTGTTCATATGACTTATTAATTTCATGTAGTATCCATTGCACTACACCAGTACACTGCACCGTATTCTCATAACATACAGGTTACGTTTCTGTGGTCTAGTAACAGTTTACAAGGGACACATTCGCCCAATATTGAATCATCGAGTAAAATCAAATCTTAAGTTTGGAACGAATTCAGAAAAGGACATGCAGGACCATGTCAGGTGATCAATATATACGAACTATGACAAAGCTCTTTAATTGTGTTCCTTGCAGACGCTATCAGATAGACGCAAACAATAGGCCATTTTCGTAATGTAACCAAATTTAATGCGTAAGTCTTTGTGAAGTGCCTCAATACAAATTATTTCATTCACCTGATAAGAATAATATTATTTCAATAGACAGAATCCGAACTAATTACATAAGTTGTTCCCAGGTTGTGCAAACATGATGACTTGACCTACCTAGCAACACTTAATACATGCAGTTGCATTCTGACTATTGAAATACTATTATTCCTAACAGGCGAATGAAATAATTTGTATTGAGGCACTTCACAAACACTTATGCATTACTTGGTTACATTACAAAAATGGCCTATTGTGTACTAACGTTGCCTCATCTCTTGCCAACAGCCCAATTTGTAAACATGGGTTACCTGTTAACAATGATGTAGATCATTCACTGTGGAGAAGGTTTAATTCGTCAATTTCATTGTAAAACGAAACGCTATAGAAATAGCTCAATTTCGTACTTAATAGACCTGTTGAATGCATGAAAGAATCACAATTTACACTGTTGCACTTATCTGTCGTATTTACCAGTTGAATGGCAAGGAATCTCATTATCTGCTTTACGTTTTACATTTTACATTTTACATTTTACATTTTATAATGGCCTGCTACCTGCTAGTAATATATAATGTGCATCGTATTACCACCTCTTGTTTTACAAATGATTGTGCGTTTATGCTTCCCAATAACCCTTTTTTTGAGAAACGCTGATCCCAAACGCACTTTTTTTTGTGAGTTCACGATCGGCGTTCATCGGTGTTCATACGAAAATACGTTCATACGAAAAGGACATCAATTTATAATTATGTACTTACCGTTGATGAAAAGGCAACATAGAGCAACATTTTGCTGACTTTTAATTTTCAATGAATATGAATATGAATTGTTAAAGACACAGGTGCAATAATTTCAGAATTAGCTTTTTACTTCTTTGTATGTTATGTATTGTATTGCTTTTGATCAATTATTGTTATTACTATTGTGAAGTTTAATAGATTTTAAAAATGTAAATAATATATAGTGGTTGATTTTAAATGCTACACATGAATACTGTTTAATGTTACCAATACTGTTTGAATGAATGATTGTAACACATAAAATATAATGTTATGTAATGAAGCTCATGTATACATGTAAACATGCACAATTAAGCATTTTGGCTGCGAGGCATTGTTTTTTAATCGAACCATTATTGAATTGAATTGAATGAATTGAATTGAGGACGAACCGTGTTGTGAACTAAACACTTAACAAAAGCCTCATTCTGGCCTCAAACAAGTTGAGCATAGGGACTGCTTGCTCATTCTTTGACCCACTCTAGCTTATGTCACTTCACAATATAACTCAATATCCTTCACCCCCTTTTCTCTGTATTCTACCTTTTGTCTGTTACTGCCTTAGTCATGTTGGTCATGGATTTTGTTATAGATATCATACTTTGTGCAAACAGCATCATGTTCATATCAAGTTGATCCGTTTGTCAAACCATATATCAGCTTCTTGGCTCCAAAGTGCAATCTTAACACAACTTTTCAATCAATCTCTCTCTCTCTCTCTCTCTCTCTCTCATTTCTCCCTCTCCTGGCATTTTCCTTCTCTTTCTCTCTCTCTTTTAATCTCTCTCTGTATCTCTCTTTCAATCTCTTTCTCTTTCTCTCGCTCTCTATCTATTTTCAATCTCTCTCTCTCTCTCTGTTTCTCCCTCTATCTCTCTTTTATTCTTTCTCTCTTTCTCCCTCTCGCTCTTTCAATCTCTCTCTCTTTCTCTCCATATCTCTCTCTCTCCCTCTGTTTCAATCTCTATCTCTCTCTTTTCTCGCTCTCTCTCTTTCTTTTTCTCTCTCTCTCTCTCTTTCAGTCTCTGTCTCTGTCTCTTATTTCAATCTCTCTCTCTCTCTCTCTCTCTCTCTGTTTATCTCTCTTTCTCCCGGCTCTCTTTCTCATAGTTGATATAGAACTCTTACCTGCCACCATGATGATTGTTGCCCATAGCATGATGATAGAGATCCGCTTCACCAGACGGTTCAGTCTGTCCATGGTCAATGAGTTCCTCAATCACAATAACATACAAACCTCGTCCAGATACGACTCCTAAACTATTAGCCTCAGCTTCGAGCTCCGTTACTTATCGCTCTCATGTGCTATTATGCAAGCTTATATAACCATTACAAATCCTGCCAACATTATTGTAAGGTCAAATAAAGAGATTCTCAATGGGCACTGAATTAATCCGAAATATATGATTAATTCAACTAGAGTTGTCTACGTTTTTTCAGTGGTGGTGGTGGGGGTGGTATTTGCCATATTTCATTATTCATTGTCGAGTCACGATTGGTCAATTCTTCGTAAAAGACAAAGTACATTGTATACGTGCTTTTAAAGGGGGAGTGGCCAAATTTCCGGGAGAGGAGCTTACGTATTCTCTTTCCACTATACGTTACATTAAAGGTACTATGTCCCATTTGCGGGCCAAACAAAATGAAAAGGTTAATGCCAACAGCATTTGAAAGATAATACCAATTTAGAACTTCCCTAAAAAAAAAGGGGGGAGGGGGGCTTGAAAATGTCTTTAAGTGGAAAAAACGCCTATTAGTTGTCGAATAGACTTAAGGGCCCGAATTCACAAAGCAAGGTTTGAGCTCAGACCAAGGTTTGACCTCAAACCTCCTTTTGTTTCGCCAAACCTCCTTTTGTTATTTACAAACCTGGTTTGTAAATAACAAAGGGAGGTTTGGCGAAACAAAAGGAGGTTTGAGCTCAAACCTTGGTCTGAGCTCAAACCTTGCTTTGTGAATTCGGGCCTACAGCTTTAGGGCCAGTAAGTAATATTCTGATTCACAGACCATTGTACCGAATGGTCGTACGTTTTATGCTGCGCAAAGATTTAATCAGTTTAATTTGGCCATTATAAGAAGTAGGTTATTGATGTAGACAAATGCTCATGTACCCTTTACAGCTCATGTTATGTATGTTATTACAAAGAAGAAAAAAGTGAGTCAGTCACTCAATAGTGTCAGCCAGTGAAGTCTAGCAAGTAAGCCGGTTTCCTTGCCTAATTTGAATATTAGGACACTGCTAAGGTTTAAATTTCACAGATAGGACATACATGACATATTCATAATTCCTGCAAAGTTCCACATAATTTGATGTTGGCTGCAAAAGGGACATACTATCGTTAACGTTTTATTAAGTACTTTGAGAAAGGCTATTATTTTCGAGGTTTGATATTTTTTGTTATCCTTTATTTTCATCACATCTTCAAATGTCAAGCAACGAGGTTTATATGCATTATGACCGGTATAAGCGTTACGAACTCAGCGAAAGAGAACATAATTTTACTCACAAGACGAATCAATTACAAGAGTTTGGGGAACCTCGAAATAAATGTTCACTATTTTACTGTCGTTTAGCAATTTCCCAAAACATCCTTTCCCATAGAAAGACCAAGTGCATTCAGAATCCACTTCCCAGGAAAGACCACCTCTGTTTTGTTTGAGCCCCATACATATAAAACTACCAAGTAGTCCATTGTTCTGGCGGGTCCATCTATGCCTTTGTTTTGGTGGCCCTCATTCGTGTCTTTGTCCCTTTGACACAAAATAACCTACCCTTATAATACTTGTATCCTTCTGTATAAATATTACATGAACTGGCTTTCTGCATGAAAAAGAGGAGTTTTGATGACCATTAGATTAAGACCCTCTTTCTAGCTGGCTCTCTCTTCATCTTGTGTTTTACATATTATGTAGAAGTTCGTAATGATATGACTGATTTGATTCTCCAAAGTTTGGTGATAATAAATACTCTGATATGACTCTGGAATTACGAGTCTCTCCTTGCTGCTTCATTTGATGTACGTCTCCTATCATACACCGATCCCAACACAACATTACCTCAACCCCGGTAGAAATAATATCCGGAGGTTTCAGCTCAGTTTGTGAACGGAAAGATGGCTTAATACACCCTTGACCCTATGCTTTGATTACATCCGGTAATATCCGATTGGAATCCAGGGCTATTTCGAATACTGGTGTTAGATGCACTTAGAGCAAGGTCATTATGCAGTGTTATATGGAGAACAAGAAAATAATAAAAGACTAAATAGATATTCGTGGCTGTGATTGATATGACAAAATCATCAACGATCACTGACCATCTAAAACTCTGCGCAGTGAATCAGATGAAAAAGATACCCACTATAGAAAAACTATTATAGTTATGGATAAACTCGAAAAGAATTCCCTTTTCCATTGTGCTGAAAGTCGTCAGATAAATTGAATAGGGGTAGGGGCGGGATTCTTAGTTGATGTATTTATCCTTTTTACACTTCTTTTATTTCTAATTCTTGTATTTACTTGTTTTGGTCCTCTTTTCAGATTCATGATGTTCACCGTTTAAAAAAAAATGTCTCCTTTATCTTCCGTTCCTATTTATTTTCATTTATGACTTTATTTCAGTAGTATGGTTTGTCTGTCTCGTATACCTGATGAAATCTGCTAGTATCATAGGCTGTCGGTCCACTGATACCCCCTCCCCCCCCCCCCGGACCGATACATCACAAATTAATTATGGCTATATATACGTGTGAGGCATATTGTTCTTCTTTATCACGCCTTTGTCATGAGGTGGCGCTATAGAACTTAACTACTCGAAACTGATTCTAAGGAATTAACCGGTTTACAAAACATGTAATATTCAAATTGTGTGCATCATTTTTAAACAAAGACTGTTCTTGACAACCTTAAAGCTTGCCTGGGGCATATCTGACATAACAACAAGTAACGTATGCAGACTGGATTCCAAGTATTGTGGTTCATTCTCATTTTCATTCGGAAAACCTTACAAAGCTTTAATAGGACTGATTGATTCTGAGAAATCAAATCTAATCTGAAAAAACGACATCAAGCATGTTTGGAATCACGATGGTCGCATCAAAGTTGTAACTAGTGATGAGCGACGTGAAAACGCTAACAAACAGAGATCACCTTAAAGCGGATTAAACCGTCTTCTAAGTACATCTCTTGAATGTGTAATACAATTACTGTACTTAATTAATTGCCAACTTTAACGAGTAAAACTGCTATTGTTTCGGTTGTTATGCCTCCGCCCATTTCAAGTTCCCAAGCAGTTCTAATTGGCCAAATCTTTTGTCCACGTTATTATGTTTTCTTTTGTTGTGTGCATACAGAACATTGACCCATGTCAGACACAGGGATCGAACGCTACAGGGCGTCACAATGCACATACTGGTCGCTTAACTCTAGTCAGTTTTATCATTGGATAGTGACTGAATGAACTTTTATGTTCGGTGTAGACTTTAAGTGGTTTACTTAATAGTCTTTCGTGTTCTTTTGTAATTAATAGTGGTCTTTTATTCATCTTTTGAGCAACTGGCCCCCTTTCACGGTTAAGAAATATCACTGTGTTTATTTTCTAAATGTGTTAAGAGCAATGCAAAGTGTCTATTATGCACTTGTTGCGAACGGTGGATTCGTGTTATCAGTGTCCCGGTAGAGACGTATAATAATCTTTCTGAACATTTTTTGGATTTTATACATGTTCGAGTTGCCTTTTGACAAGATTGCCAATTTATGAGAATGAGGATGACAATGTGTATTGAGATGCACCCTCTACAGTTTGTCAAATAGTAGCATGTAAATATGGTAATGAGGTATAATTCGATGCTTTATGTCAAAATGGACTAAGATGTGTGCAATTGAATATTGTGAGTTTGTAGAACATTTTTGACGAGTTGAAGTCTATTTAAATTCAGAATTATATACATGTTTGTGCTTTAAAAGAAACGAGGCTTGATGCTGAAAGTCATGATGCTGAAGTTTCGATATCTGGTTATTCGCTTAATATACGGAAAGATCGTAATCGAAATGGTGGGGTTGTGGCCGTTTACATACAAAATAATATTGAATATGAACAATATACAGTTCTAGAAGATCATTCTCTGCTTGAATAAGAAGCAATCCTTATTATATAAATATAAAGAACTCTCAACCCAGAGGCGGCGCTCCCAGGGGGAGGGGGGGGGGGACAGGGGGCACAGTGCCCTCTCACTTTTTACAGTACCCCAAAAGTGTCCCTTTAACTGTGTAAGACGTGCCCCTTTTTACTTAGGAAAAGTGCCCCTTTTACTTTGACAAGTGCCCCTTTTATTTTGACACGTACCCGTTTTCCTCTGACAAGTTCCCATTTTCGTTTGTATTAAGTGTCTATTTTTCATTTTCATAAGTGCCCTTTTTAATCTCTAGTAAGTTCCCCTTTTTAGGTACTAGAAGCGCCCCTTTTCACTTTTGATAAGCGCACCCTTCACCTCTAAATATTGCCCTATTCAAATCTGAGAGGTTCCCCTTTTCCTTTGTAAAAAGTGCACCTTCCCCTTTTAATAACTACCTCTTTTCAACCTGGATAAGCGCACCTTATATTTTCACATGTGCCACCTTTCCTTTTCCTTTCCTTATGATAAGTGCCCCATTTAAAAAGAGCCCATCTCATAAATACCCCTTTATATCTATGAGAATAGTTCCTTTTTATTCTCATAAGTGCCCCTTTTCATCTTTTGTAAATGACCCTATTCAATTCTAATATATACTCGTTTTACTTTGACAAGTGCCTCTTCGCCTACTGATAAGTGCTCTTTTCATCTTTTATAAATGCTCCTATTAACATCTGATCGACGCCCCTTTTCTTTCAACAAATGCACATTTCCCTTTATCATAAGTGTCCCTTTTTCGTTCTCATAAGTGCCTCTTTTTATGTATGGTCAGTGGCCCTTTTCAGATGCGATAAGTGCCCCTTTTCAGCTCCGATAATTACCCTTTTAACAATGATATGTTCCCCGTTTTCCTTTCTAATAAGGAACCTTTGCCTTTTTCATAAATGCCCCTTTCACTTCTTATAAATGCCCTTATAAAAATATGGTGGGTGCCTCTTTTCCGTCGACAAATGCCCATTCCTTTTCATCCCTGGTGCATGCCTCTTTTTTTAGATGTAAGAAGTGCCCCATTTTCACCTCTAATAATTAGCTTTTATATTTTGACACGTGCTCCTTTTCTTTGCTAATAAGTGTTATAACCCTTTCGATAAGTGCCCCTAATTTCAAGCAAATAAGAGCAATTTCCCCCAAAGCTCGCTCGTAGTTATATATGTTATAATTATGTAACTTAAAAAAGGTCTTTTCAGTCTTCCGTTATGAGAATGTGCTTATAACCCCATCAAGATTGGATTTTTCCTCCTCAGAAGATTTAATTTTTTCGCACTGCGACAGGCTCATAAATCATAAACATTTTCCTCGCTAGCTCTGCTCGCTCGCAAATGAATTTTTGAGACCATCACACCCAATCGCAAAGTATGATGCTTAAGCAATATCTTATAAGATACATAAACAGAAACAAATATTGAAATCACCTCCGATAATGTAATCATAATATATAGGGGTATAGACCAATGTCTAAAATGTTTTATATTTTCACTTTGAGATATCCCTTTGAAGGTGCTTTTTTTTCTCGAGAAAGTGCCCTTTTTTGTTGGTGCCCCCCACTTTGAAAGTCGCTCCGCCGCCTCTGTCTCAACCCACCCTTTAAACAAAATTTGGTATAGACCACCGATTTCAAGGCTTGAATCATTAATTGCTTATGACATTTTTTGAATATTCATGAATAATTTTAATTCAAATTCAATTATAGTAGGGGATTTAAATACATAGCCCCTTAAGACGCGAAAAAAATACTATGATCAGCTAAATACTATTCAAGGGTTGTATAATACCACAAAGTGCACTAGAATTATTAGTGATACAGCTACACTTATATATCACATGTTGACGAATGATCAAGACAACATAAAGGTGTCTGGTGTTATTGATGTTTGTATGGGCGATCATTATATGAATTACCTAATATGGAAATCACCCCATTTACTCACTCATGCTCATAATCCTGCAAATTTCAGGAGGTCTAAGGGTGTTGATTGGGTTGCTTTTCGAAATGTAAAAAAAAAAAAAAAAAAAATTGGAGCAACATTGACAAAATTGTTGATATTGATAATTCCGCTAAGAATTGGGAAGCTATGATATTATCTATGATGAACGAGCATATGCCTTTGAGAACTAAACGGATGGGGAAGCAATGCTCTCCTTGGTTAAATGAGTAAATTTCTAATTTAATTAAAGAAATACATTAAAGAGATACAGTTAAAAAGAGAGCTAATGTTATTAAGCAAAATAATGAGCTATGGACTGAGTATAGACCTTTAAGAATTAGGGTTAGAAACGCTATCAAAAAAGCAAAAATGCAACACTATACGAATAAACTATTTTAATGTCCAAATCGGAATGATACGTGGAAAGTTCTGAACATATCTGTTTAATAAAGCATCTCGATTCAACGATCATATTTTTCTGATGTTGTAACAGAGTTGTTAAAAAAACATCAAGAAAGTAATTTTTGGGAAAATGAATTTAATTCAACTATTAGTGATGCACCTTGTCCCAACAAGTTGAAATTATCCGTCGTTTCTGAAGCTGATGTAATGAGAGAGATTATGTTAAAGAAATCATGCGGAGATGAAAGTGGCATGTAACTTTGCCAAAGTTGACCACCTGCTACAATATGGACTTTTAGATTGAGTGGACGAGAACACGACGAACGCCGACTGATCATGCGTGTCAACGTACTCAACTGCCATGTTGACTACAATTAGAAATTTTTCAGATCGACGATATACATGCATGCAGGAAGAGACGAACACAGAAAGAGGACAAAATATACAGTTCCTCATTCTATCCTCAACAATAGACCACTTTCGTAATGTAACCAAATTTAATGCATAAGTCTTTGTAAAGTGCCTCAATACAAATTATTTTATTCACCTAATACGAATAATAGTATTTCAATAGACAGAATCCGAACTGTATACATTAGTTGTTGCCAGGTTGGACAAACGTTATGGCTTGACCTACCTAGCAACACTTAATATATGCAGTTGCATTATGACTATTGAAATACAATTATTCTTATCAGGTGAATGAAATAATTTGTATTGAGGCACTATGGGAACTACCGCAGATAGTGTAGATGGGACCATGGAGTACTTGATGAGACTGGTGTTGTAGCATTGACGGTAGTTGGCTGAGTGGCAGTGGTTCCCTCGCTTTAAGACATTAAGACAATGATATCATGTTTTTTTCTTCGGTATAAAGCCTTTATTATGGTCTCGTATTTCATAAACATCTTATTATCAGTAGTCTAAAGTATATTGACATGTAACATGTTAATGCATTATAATGTCGGATAATCTCGCTTTTCATGGGATAGAAATCTAATAGGGCCTACAAGTGACGAATCAAGCTTGTACTGTATATACACGTACACTCAAGTCAGGAGTATATGTGTTTGGGGGGGCAGTGCACGGTGAACCCCTCCCCGATTCATTTCACTATTACATTGATTAGAGGTAAAGAAGATGAACCCGTACAGTGCTTTCCTATAGAGCAATCACTCTCGTTCTTTATCGCACTTAATGCTTGCAATTTTCAGTTCGTTATCAGATCCAATATACCAACAATGTTAGCATTGGATCGATGAGGAGACGATTAGAAGCCAAAGAAAGGATCGGCTTGGTGGAAGAGACATGCTTCAGGGGAGTTAGGAGGAAAGAAATCGCTGCCAGGTCCCTCAAATCCATTTGCTCCATGTGTGTGTGTGTGTGTAATTGGGTTTTTACAGACGTGTATCAATCAGATATGATTATTTACGTCTGGGACCGACCTTTAACGTCACCATCCGAAAGACGTGACTCAGTTTTGAACCTGCGTCCTCGGCTGAATCAGTTTGTAACTTCCACTGTTGGCTGGATTACAGGCGCACGCCACAACGCCTAGTTTTCAAACAACGTCCAGCTTTCAAACAGACGACCAACGTAGAGGGCACACCACCAATACATCTGTAAAGAGAAAAAGATTGATAATAATGGTAGCTGGTGTTATTTCCTATCCAGACTTATTTTAATAGCCGATTGTGATGGACGCCATTTAATTAGATATTAGCCCTTTTATGGATCGACCTCTGTATAGGCCTACAAAGAGCAATGCACTGGTCTTTGACAGTTCGGCAGTGTCTCACGGGCACCAATGTCTGGTTACCATGGCAACTATTTATTATTATAAAAACCTTATAGAACTATGAAGTATAGGTTACACATTATCAAGGATAGCTACGATAACGCTCCAGCCTGGCCACAAATAACACAACAAAAATAGGTCACTGCACCATTGGCGCTATCAGTATTAAATATTTAATGTAATTTAGATGTTCTTGGAAGAAAGTCTCAAAAAGATGAAGTGAACCCGATGATAAATGTTGGAAGGAAATGAATAATGTGATTTAAGTCCAAGAAAATCACTGGATCATTATGTCACAACAAACTGTTCTTATTTATGTCTCTGACTCTGCCAAGTGACATCTTAAACTGCAAAAATTGCAACATTTTCGATGGTAACTGTTTGTACAATGCAAACATTGTATCCTAGACAATGAATGGGAAAATAGAGACAAATGAGAATATAAAACTTACCTGCAATAGTCGTCTCGCCCATCATTATCCTCATCCTTCATGTACCATGTATTGGAATAACCTGGATCAAACCATTCTACGGAGGGGTTGGGGGAAGTATAGGCTAGTAAATCATCTTCTTCAGATCCAGCGAGAAGACATGAAAGGAATGACTTTCCATCGGTGCGCACGACCCTATACAAGAAGATTGAGTAAAAATAACTTTCTGCACACGACCCTAAATGATGATTAACATTAAAAGGACTTAGAAGCATTGTTGAAGTGAGAAAAAATGATGCTTAGGTAGTGAAGTCAATGCTAGATGTAATATTAAAGATAATCTGAAAGTTTGAGTGAAAACAGACTATTATTAATGATACAAATTGGGAAAAACTGATCTGATCGATTCCTTAAATATCTCAACTATATCTTATAATTATAAATAAATACATTTTTTTTTTATCAACCTTCAACAATGTTACTGGTTCACCTAAGTGCACAAGATCCTTCATGGATTTGTATGAATGAAATTGTTGCCCACTTTTACACGTACATGTGTATCAATGAAGAAGATATCTGACAGAGGACTTATGTTTAGATCTGTGCCATTTTATGTAATGCTGATATGGAAGCTTAGAAAATCATGTAGATCTTTTATCAAATTCAAATCAAGAGAAAATTATTAATCATTATGTTTTAATTCAATTAAATCTAGATATACAAAGCCCCAGTCTATTTCAAAAGCCCTGCAATCGGCTAATATAATTGAAAGGGGCGAGACAAATGATGATCAATGAAGGTGACTTACCTGCAGAAATCGTTGGGGGCGCCCTGGCCCTGTACATCAACCCACTCACGGAACATCTGCACCATTCCCCGGTCTGTGATGGCGTAGGAGCGGCGGAGAAGCTCACCCGTTGTACCATTCGTTACATTCTGCTGTATGGGAACTACTGCAGATGGTGTAGATGGGACCATGGAGTTACGTGATGAGACTGGTGTTGTAGCATTGACGGTAGTTGGCTGAGTGGCAGCGGTTCCCTCGCTTGGCTGCCCGGTGGTCGTAGCAGATGAAACACCTAGAAGACAATTATAGGAAAACATGTTGTTCGTTTTCGATAAGTTCTTGAAGAGTTCATTGACCGATGACGCCCTTCTGCCCAATGCACACGAGACAGGCAGGCGACATTGTGAGGACCTAGGTCAGCATCAACAACTGTTTAGAATTTTGACGCGCTATAAAAGGTTACAGCGGACATAAAGTGAAGGCAACATGAATAGCGTAAACAATACTTTGAACTACTGGGGTATGTACTAAAACATGCCCCCAGTTTGAATACTGCACACGAATGCTCATTTCAAATCGGTCATAATCTAGGCCTAAACAAGTTGGATAAGAAAACATGCGCATGCGCAAGTTATTTAAAGTATTGCTAAGAGTTTTAGTTCATTTAGCAGTCACGATATATACGATGTCACAATAACATGCTGTCTAAAGATACGCGCTAGTCACTCATACAAAAGTTGTTCGTCGAGAAATGACGCTTATGGATGTGCAAAACCAGACCTACATCCGCGACTAAACTAGTCTTTGAACCGCAGTATGAGTGTGATATGATGTAAAAACAGATGCAAATTAACAGTGCACTAAAACATATTACTGAAGCTAGGGGCGACGGAGTGACTTCCAAAGAGAAGGGGGGGCACCAAGAAAAAAGGGCACTTTCAGCAGGGAAAAATGAAAGATTTCAAGGCGAAAATGTACAATTTTTGTAGACATTGGTATATAAATATAAATTGTGATTACATGATCAGGGATGATTTCAATATTTTTGTTTCTTTTCATACACCATACAGGATATTGCTTGATAGGCATCATACTTTGCAGTTGGATGTGATATTCTGAAAATTCTTTTAAGAGCGAGGAAAAAATGCAAAATTGTTGAGGTCGCCGAGCGAAAAAAAAAAATCTTATGAAGAGGAAAAAACCCAATCCTCATGGGGTTATAAGCACTGAAAAAACCTTTCATAAGTTTCACAATTCTAACATCTATAAATGCAAGCGAGTGTAGCGAGCGAGCTTTGGGGTAAATTGTTCTTAGTCGCTTGAAATTATGGGCGCGTTAAAAGATGGGAGGAAAAAGGGGACTCTTATCGAAAGGGATACTTATTACAAAAAACAAAGTACAAAGGGTAATCACCAGAGGTGAAAAATATGGCACTTCTTACAACTACCAAAAGAGGCACTCGCCAGGGATGACAAATGGAAACTTAATATGAGAATTGGTAATTGTTATTTGTCGACGGAAAAGGAGCACCCATCAGATTTTGATAGGGGCATTTATGCAAAAAGGGGATAGGTCCCTTATTAGAAAGGAAAAGGGGCACGTATCATTGTTAAAAGGAAAATTATCGCACCTGAAAAGGGGCACTGACCAGATATGAAAATGGGCACTTGAGAAGGGGAAGGGACACTTATATGAAGAAAGGAGATCGTTTATTAGAAAGTACCTGCAAAGGCGCATTACTAAAGATTAAAAGGGGCGCATATGAGAATGAAAAATGGACACTTATTGCAAAGGAAAATGGGAAACTTGTCGAAGGAAAAGCACACTTCCTATGTAGAAAAGGGAACTTTGGGGGTACTTAAAAAGTGTGGGTGGGGGACACTGTGCACCCCCCCCCCTGCACCCCGGGAGGACCGTCTCTGTATTTATCTGTACATGTGCGTGTTTGTGTGCGTGTGTGTCCGTGCGTTTGTATAATTGTGTGTGTGGGCGGGGGTATATGTATTGCTGTGTATGTGTAGTTAGTGCATGGTGAATATAATTCAACCTGACTTGAATAGACTTTTGGCATTCTATCCAACCGCATCATGCTTTGTTTAAGCAGTCACGTATACCACGACAATCCATGTTAATGTTAGAATAGGTGACTAGCTATAATTTCATGGCAATTGGCATTGTATCCGATCTATAAAAGAGACTTTACTCACCCGGTCGGATCACAATCATCATGTAGATCGCTTTAGAATATATCGTCTATTTGGAGCATGGAAAACGTCATCATAATTATACATTTATACACTGGCCCTTCTGGCTCTGAAAAGACGATATCATTGTATCGTATCTGATCGATTACCTGATTCACAGTCAGCGTATAGATGAGCTTTGAATCCTGTGGTGATATCAGGGATGTAGTACGTTCGGCTGCTGAACCGAATGAGAACATAGTCTGATGTGAAGGTTATCGGTTCCGGTATGACGTCACCATATAAGACAGCACGAACAGTTTCTAATGAAGCAGATGAACTGATCTCAAGCTATGTGAATGAATGAAGAGAATGTGAAGAAAAAGGTTAAAAAAATGGATTCCATTTGCGATAATAATTATAAATACATTCCATGAACATAAGGAGGCGCAATTTGCCTTCACCCTAAACAGTTCTAAACTTTACTACAAGGTCAGATAACAGGTCTTTAAAAGTTTAATGAAGCACTGACGGTTTAAGACACAATAGGGGATGATGCCCCTATTTACAAAAGAAGCAATTATAGGCGCTAAATAAATACCAATATGTATGTATGTATGTATAGGTAACCAATGCCCATTCAGACATAAAATGAAACCCCATCTCCAAGTATCCTTTCCCTGTCTTCATCTCTCAAATCATGAAGTCAATATCAACAGAGCCAAAATGACTTCATGATAGGTTTTATTTAAATTTAAATTCAAACCAAAAGAATTACACACTAAAACAACTAATTCAGTCCATGATCAAAGACTTGGTTTAGAAAGAGACTATAAGAGAATCTTTCAGTTGAATTAAAGTTACAAGGAAACTTACGTCAGGATTATAGGATTAATATCCTAAGCCCGGTACACCCTCCCCGTTCCGCCCGTCCGCGCATATTTTTTTTTACACAACTGTTTAGCCATTTTCTCGAAAAAATTCCAAGGAGTGCTCTGGTGAAAGAGTCTAAGTCGTCAGCGCACTATATGTGCAAGCACGTACACCCAGGGAAGGGAAGGGACGATGACAGTAAAGAGAAAACAAGGATAGTGGAGAGGATATGGAGCAGGAAAAACAAGGAAATACATAAGGAAAGAGAAGAGGATAAGTCAAAGGAGAAAGTGAATCTATCAGTTAAAACAAAGAAATAGATGACGAAGGAGAAAAGGATAGATTGAAGGAGAAACAAAGAAATACATAAAACAAAAGACAAGTGCTTAGAATAAAGGAGAAAAAAGAAATACATGACGAAGGAGAACTGGGGTATAGATTGAAGGAAAAACAAAGAACAAAAGGAGAAAAAGGATAGATTAAAGAAAAAAGAAAGAAATACGTGACAAAAGAGAAGAGGATAGATTGAAGGAGAACACAGAAATACATAATGAAAGAGAAGAGAGGATAGATTTAACCCGAAACAAATAACGAGCATGTACAGCTCCAGTAATCCAACACAACTGCTAAGTGTAATGCTAGACTCTAGTCGTTTGCACAGTGGCTAAACGGTTGTGTAAAAAAAGTATGCGCCGCCCGCCCAACAACAAGACTCACGCTACAACATTACCCTAGATGGAAGAATGATTAGTAATATTATTTGTCTGCGGTACGATTGTATAGCAGACAAATGTTGTTTGTATCGTTAATGAATGCATACTTATGTTGGGTCCGGGGCTGTGCCCCGATGGAATGTAATTTGCATAGGCAGCTCGTACAGGTGTGCGAGCTAATTCTGCCACGGAGACCAGGGCGTGGCATGAATTAGTGTGTAATTGAATCATTCTAGCTTGAACTGTCAACGAGACAACTACCGTGGAGCCGATCTCGTGAACGCGGACATGCGAGACAACCAAACGGGGCTGCCAGGCCAGCCCGATTCGTTGACTTCTAAGAAGTTTTTTTTTTTCTTTTCAGCAGCATATTAATAGCAATCAGAAAGCCGGGGTCGTGTTTTTCGTGTGGAAAAGCAGGGCATTGGAGGGTTGACGACAGAGAGGTCTTCATTTATCTCCTTTACAATATACAGAGCTAAGTACAATTATCCTTACATTCACCCGTTTATAGGGGTTAATTTACCCAATAATCTTTCTGGAAAGGTTTGTCTCGAGAGAGAGAGAAAGGTAAATTGGTAAAGAAGAAGTGTATTAGGTAATACGAAAAGGAAAGATTCTCCATGTACTAAAACGGTGTGTTAAATGAGTTTCGTAACTGTCAAAATGGCACCTCCTATAGGAGACTACGAGGAAATTAAGAAAGAATGTTCGAAAATGCATTGATATATATATAAATGCTGATAATTATGTCTGATATAATCGAACAAGGGTACAAATTACCCTTACATTCAACTCCTTTAGGGATTATTTTGTCTGCCAAAGACCATTCGAAATTTGTCGAGAGAGAGATGGGTAAATTGGTAGAGAAGGATTGTATAACTGAATAAGAGGAGGAGGTTGAAGGAAAGTAAAGATCACCGTGCATTGGAGTGTGAAACGAGTTTCGTAGCTGGCATATACCATTTCCTGTAGGGAGACTACGAGAGAAGAAGGAATTGTTTTTGAGGAGAAAAACGAAAATTGCTGATAGATACGTCTGTGATGGTAGAACAAGGGTACAAGTTCCCTTTACATCTCATTTAGGTATTGATAGAGTAGGAAATGTATTAACGAGGTTGAAGAGAGGCTTCTTGTAATAAATTCTGTGTCCGATTACAAAGGACAGTGCAGATAAGTTCGAGATTGAAGGAGCGTCAATGTCAATTAATACAAAGAGAAATATGAAGATGTTTAATTGTGAAAGATGAAATAGGTGACTATGTGTTCACGTTCAAGTTGGCATGAATACCTTCACATTGAGATGGTTAATGAGGAAAGCCATATATTAGGCTTTGCCTGGGATTTCGGTGAAATAAGGTATCACGTTTTCAACATTTTACTTTTAGACATTTCTACCTTGGGGTATGTGTTCACCATTAAGAGTGATGAGATTTGTTGTCAGTTATTGGCGTGGTCATGGTCATAATGCAATCATGTTTCTTGAACACGGAATTGCAGGACATGACAACAGGAAAGGGGCTGATTCTCTACGTGTCTCAGTGCTAAAGGAACCTAAGGTCTAGGTCTTCTTCTTGCTGAAGAAAAATGTCAGTGGGCAATACTTCCTGACTAGGAATAAATTGGGATTTTCTGAACGAACGAGTGCGAATCGCAAAGAAACGCATTAACGATTTTAAGGTTTCTATTTCCACTTTAATTTCTAAAGATCGAAGGTCTGGTACTTTTTTGCTCGTTAGGTCTCTAGCGAAGGTAGTGGGAAAGATAGTGTCAATGCACATCGTGTTTGGATAATCGGTGTGTCAATTCATAGCGGCAGTCTGAGCATGAGTAGATAAAGGTCATTGCAGACCAAATTGTGAAATACGCGGAGTCAAAATACTGGATAGTGTTCATGAAAGTGATGCAATCATTATTTATTTTATGCACAAGCAGTGCACTCCACGATACACAGGTGGAAGAATTCTTTGAAAAGGGGACACAAAGACTATTTATATAGTACCTCCATCGCTATTGGAGTGATTGTTTCAAAGTGTAAAGTGGGAACTCTTCACTTTTTTGAGGATTTCCGTGGATAACCGTGATCTGGTCTATTAAAGACAATGGAGTCGTTCAAGTGTGTGAACAGAAAGAGTTGGAATGCTCGGTAAACATGAGATATGCTGGCAGGGTTCGGTTTTTTGCAGGGAAAATGTAGACAAGTTAAATAGTAACACAGAACTCAATGGGAGTTTGGTCTGAGTCTGAGAAGATTCAAAGCTCGTCGTGGAGAGTGCTCGAAGCCGTCGTGAGAACGGCAAGTATTGTTCGAGCATCGCCTGGAAGGGCGAAGTGTACGCTGGTACACGGACAGCAAGAATGTTGTGGACATCGTGATAAAATGGAGTGGTAACTCCGCCTGCCAAGAAAAGGCTTTGCCAATACGAATTGTTTGTCAAGAAAACGATGTAAAAATTGATCCGGCTTGGGTATCTAGACGTGAGAACAAGCAGGTAGATAGATTGAGCGTAGACAAGTTAAATAGTAACATAGAACTCATGGGAGTTTGGTCTGAGTCTGAGAAGATTCAAAGCTCCTCGTGGAGAGTGCTTGAAGCCGTCGTGAGAACGGCAAGTATTGTTCGAGCATCGCCTGGAAGGGCGAAGTGTACGCTGGTACACGGACAACAAGAATGTTGTGGACATCGTGATAAAATGGAGTGGTAACTCCGCCTGCCAAGAAAAGGCTTTGGAAATACGAATTGTTTGTGAAGAAAACAATGTAAAAAGTTATCCCGTTTGGATATCTAGACGTGAGAACAGGCAGGTTGCTAGATTGAATAGGGCGTCAGACATTGACGACTGGCATATGTAAGCTGAGGCTTGTAACATAGGCTTGATCAGAAGTGGAGGACTCATGTGTTTGACAGAATAATTATTGTTTGTCATTATAATACCAAAAGTAGGAAGTTTAATTCCAGATGGTGTAATGGGACAAGTTGTGTTTTTTTTTTTTTCAGAGTTGAGAGTGAGATATCGATTAGTGGGTAGGTATACCACCACCTCGATTCATTGCCAAGACTGTTGATAAATTGGTGCCGGATATTAAAAGCAAGGGCTCACTAATATAGTCCCATATTGGAAGTCTGCTTCATTGGGCCCATGATCTGGGATGGTGATAAGTTCTATTCATTTTATTGAAGAATTTGAAATATTGTCCTCTGGTGAGGAGGATGCAGGGCCAAAACTGGAATTTTGGTAGCCCTCGAAGCAGATTTATGCTTGTCGCATTGAAGACTTTTAGTTGTACCATGTTATTTTTATTTACACTCTCCAGGTTTAGGAGTCAAGAAGGTCATACATGGTGCGGTGGACGAAGCGAGGGTTTGATCTGAGAATCTTATCGTCATGGCTTGGCAATCATCGGAGCCGAAGGGAAGAAGGGACGTCCAAGACTCGTCGTCAAGAAGGACGCAGTGTTTTTACAGTGATTTATGGAGGTTGCGATGATGTTTGAACTTTTAAGAGATCTCGTTTATATTCTCGTTTCTGACATTGTGTTTGAAAGCTCATATTTATTCGTAATATGTTGGCGGAGAAGTGAAAGTCAGATCAGTATCGCAGGCACAATACCATCTTGATGAGTAATGGTAAATAAAGTACTTAATTGTCCAGTAGAAATTCTACGAGAATATATGTGGCAAAGGAAAAGAAGGTTTTTCCAAGAAATCTGACCCATTCAATTCAGACCAGTTTATTGGAACAAAGGTTATAAGAGTTTGTCATAGAAAACAAACAGTCAAGTTATACCAGTGCATATGAGACAGTTGTTGCTCGATTGTGGAAGGTATGCGTTGAAGAGGCTAGTTTAATTTGGGCCTTCTTCCTTAGAGCAGGAGGGGCTATACCGCCGATGCCAGAGCTTCCGTGCCAAATA
Source organism: Strongylocentrotus purpuratus (assembly GCF_000002235.5). Lineage (NCBI taxonomy): Eukaryota > Metazoa > Echinodermata > Echinoidea > Camarodonta > Strongylocentrotidae > Strongylocentrotus > Strongylocentrotus purpuratus. The sequence goes on from NW_022145559.1 coordinate 641,183, forward strand.
GGCTTAGGAAGAGGCACGGGCGAAGGAGCAGTGAGAAGTCAAAAGATGGCAATGTTGACGATAGTTTGGAGCACAAATTATTGGTCATTAAGTCTTTGAAATTGTGAAAAGTGCTTTTTCTGTTAGATTTGAGAAATAGCACAGGGTGTCGTGCAGCTAAATAAATATAAGATATAAGCATAAGTTTTGCTTTGTTCATTCTCAGAACATGTTTGTGCCTTTTGCAATTTGTTTTTCTTAACTTCAAACATGTGACATGATTAAATGATCATAATAATTTTTCTTTCAGGAGAATTGCTAATATCGTTTCAATGTGGAAAGAAAATCAATCCAAGATTTATCAAAATTGTATATAGTTTGAGATTGCGGATGGGAAAACAGCACCATCAGCAACATATTGTAGGAAAAGTAATCCTTTGAATTAGTGCTTAATTCCTGTTCAATACAAATTGGGTTGACCTGCAAGTGAGCGTAGATACGCAAAATGCATGATATTCATTTGGATGTACGTGATAAAATTTACTCTATAAACTTTGATTGGGAGAAATCACAAAAGATATTTTTCCACAAAGCTGGTTTAAAGAAGACCGCAAATATTCGTAGGTAGCCACCAACAAAGTGTTGCCGGAACAAAGAGTTGTGTTAATTGAATTTAATGACATATTATTAGCATTAATTGATGGTGTTTTCAACTTACGGACAGGAGTTTAAAAATTATCAAAAGAAGGGCAAGAAAACGAGGTCTTGTCACGTACACAGGTTTGCCTGTTCATATTTGAATATAACGAGCATTTGTTCGAATTTCAACTTTTTCTTGAAAAAGATCGTTTCGGATCTAGAATGTCATGGTTATAAATCAAATTATTCAATGACAGTGTTCTGTACGCATATGTATTAAGTGGGAAAGGCAAGTTCCTGAAACATATGATAAGACTTTAGAATCGGTTGTATTCAAACAAGGTAACAAGTTTAAACGAGCAAGATAGTGGTTTTAGTCCAAATTGGACTCGTTTGTCAGTTGGGTACTAACTTTCAGATTTCATTATAGTAAACCCAGGTGAGGTAAATGGTTACATAGCTTGCATGAATTAGTTCCTTGAAATACTGGAGCTCTCATACGGCAGCAAGGGTAAAGCCGGGGTAATAATGAATGCGCCTCAGAATAGGATTTCTCGATAGACGGCGCTATAGAAATGCCATTAGTATTAAACAATGTTAAAATATATTTAACTGGGAGTCTATTTGGCATGACTTAAATTTAGATTGATCATTTCTCTTCTGTTCTCTTTTGCTCCCGTTCTTTGAATTCTAGTCGTTGTCAGGCTATTCCACAATAATTGAAGTGTATTATTGTGTTATTTGTGTGTATTAGCAGTCAAGAGGGATGACAGACGAAATAATATGTGAGATTATAGGACAGACTATTATTTGTCTGCGGTACGATTGTATAGCAGACAAATGTTGTTTGTATCGTTAATGAATGCATACTTATGTTGGGTCCGGGGCTGTGCCCCGATGGAATGTAATTTGCATAGGCAGCTCGTACAGGTGTGCGAGCTAATTCTGCCACGGAGACCAGGGCGTGGCATGAATTAGTGTGTAATTGAATCATTCTAGCTTGAACTGTCAACGAGACAACTTTTATTTACAATAACAGTGCTTGTGTCATGTAGTGTTACATGACTGTGTTTGAATAAGGTTTTCCAGAGTTTTTATGCTCGTTGAGTTTTATCTCTGGTTTTTTATCCTGGACCATGATAGGTCCGGTTTCCAGTGAAGGAAACGGTTTCCAGTGAAGGAAACGAGAAGAAATGTTTGTTAAACATTCATACTGAATAAACGGTCGGCTCTCAGTAGTCGTTGTCAGGCTATTCCACAATAATTGAAGTGTATTATTGTGTTATTTGTGTGTATTAGGAGTCAAGAGGGATGACAGACGAAATAATATGCGAGATTATAGGACAGACAATCATTTACCATGGCATCTACCGATCTTGTTGTAAATTTGTCGAAATCGATGGTAAGTTGACAAGCAGGTTGAGGGAGTTTAATAAGCCAGATCCTACTCAAGGAAGGAGGATGGTTCTGAGGGGAATTGGGTGAGGCTATGGTGTAAGAAACCCCGCTTAATAGTGATACACCAGAACCTGGATAAAATAATAAGACATACGTTAGCTTTGTATAATGACTTTTATATAGGTTTTTTATAAAAAGAATGAAACTTTTGGCATCATGCATGTGCCATCATATTATTTATTAATTTGTTTTTATCTAAACAGCATTGCTCTCTCAGTTTTATAAATGTTTTTGTTTTCTTCAAAGAGGCCATGTACAAATTGGATATAACCGATTTACATTATTACTACTTTCATTGCGTCTATCTGTTGAATGTTTCCTTAAAGCTCCTCTGCACTAGTTTGGCATGGAGGGATTATAATGCCCTGCGAGTTCACTTGCAGTTGGTTATCTCATCAAATCAGTTTTCAATTAACAAAGTAAAAGGGCATCATGGGGGATCACTGAGTACCGCTTAGGCATTGTTGGCTGTAGAGAGGGTGCAAGTAGCTATAAGTAGTGATGTGGGGTTTTAATGTAACAGTTGAGTGTCTTCAGCAAATTTTGTATCCAGATTCTTATTAATAAGGTTTGATTTATTACAAGTCGCTGGTTCAAACAACAATTCTTACTGCATAAGAAACATATTAGATCGATTTCTAGATAGGACAGAACTGAATATCCAAGGAAATAAAACTTGATTATCTGTATATTTACCTCTCGTGTCGATGTATGACGGTGTGTTTATATCTGACAGAGATTAGGAAAGGGTTAAAGGGTTCAGTTGGTATTTGATGGGTCAAACGTACTTCAAAGTAAAATTGAATTTAAACAACAACGCCAAAAATTACTTTTAAGCAACTACGTATAATTGGTATCCTTGCCATTAACGCAGTTGAACCAATAAAGCAACCATGGCGTTCGAGATTATGTTTAACCAATAGCGGACTGGGTTATGTTTAAGCAGTAGCGTATCAGATCAAGTTTAACCAATGGCGTTTCAGAATAAAGTATCCACTATCATTGCATATTACGTTTGGCCTGCCATGAATCAGATCAAACCACTGACGTAATACTATCACATCAGGTTCCCTAAATAGCAACTCAAATTATTCAAAGGTTTTACCAAGAATGTATCATTGATGTGTCACTAGGTATTATTTACTTTTACCATTTGCCTATCAGAGTATATCTACCTATTTAGCGAATGATAAACCTGATCAAATTTTACTTATAGTCTATTAATTAAACTTAAGAATACTATATCCAATTTAAGCAATTAGTTAACACATTGCGCGATCTATCAGAATAACTTTAACCAATGGCGTATTAATTGAATGCAATTCATTTTCAATTCAATTCATCTCCACTCATCATGCTCAAAGAAAGCAAAATAAAAGTACATGCACAAATAATAAATACACATATCATTGAAGACGAAAACCACAGAGCGTTAAAGTAGAGTTCAGAAACAAGTTAAGGATTTAAAAAACCTGTCCTATTTTGGGTGATTGAGAGAGAGAGAGAGAGCGAGGCAGAAAAAGGTGAGGGAGTAGAAAAATAACGTAGATGTAGAGGAAAGGAAAAAAACACTATGGTTTTAAATTCCGCAAGACAGTATAACATATACCTTGATCACACGTAGGCCTTATAATAGCACTGAATCCATGCGATGTAGGATTCTTGTGGTCATTTGATCTGAACCACATCCACACAACGTTTGAATCTATTTCAAACCATCTCGGGATGTTCGCCTGAGTTCCAGTCAAGCTCCAAATATATAATGGACCAATAACACGATAGCAATTACTGTACCTTAGGCAATATCAATAGAGAAAAACAAGAACAAAGGTTGAAAAGTAAAGATGAGGAAACAAAATTGACAGAAGAACATTGTACTTAGTTTTTCGTTTAATTTTTTAGTTTAGTTTTTTCGGATAATTTCACAGAAAACAGTGACACAAACATTAAACTACACTGCATCATCAATATGAGTATTGTGGTTTTTTTTTAAATAACTTTTCTTTCCCTCCTGTACCTGACTACCTTTTTGTCAATAACTTGATGTTTTAACGAACTGTGTGGGGTCAAGTAAAAAACAAACAAAAAAAAACAAACAAAAAAACCAACCCCACACCATTACCCCCCTCCCCCCGAGATGCTTAATACTTCAGAGGGGTGTAAAGTACGCTTTCCAGTGATACTGTGCAATGGTACGGCACTGTACCCCAAAAATGATATAACTACACTGTCATTGTGTGATTGCAGTCATGTTTCTTTTTTAGTTGAACATTATTTGTATCCCTACTGATTGTTATACATTCTTCACTATCTACCTGGAAATTAAAAAAAAAAAAATCTTTACATGATTTGTAGATGTATCGTTTCCTGATCCGATCTCTAGAATCTCTCCGGGCACCTTCGCATTGAGGGCAATAAACTCAATCCGGACAGTACAGTTCTGCGGCGTTTTGACGATCCAGGTATAGAAACCTTCAACGTCACCAAAATATGCCGACCTATATGCGAATATGTATTGAGGTGTCTTGACGATCAACGACTTGCCACGTCCCAGTTCTACCACGCGTTCTGTAACAACAAACAAATTACGTCTTCCTTAAATGGACCCACTAAGGACCGATATCAACTTTCCATTCACCAAAAAGCGGGTTGTCGCTATTGGACCAGTCCTGCCGACAGGGGGCTCATATGCAGCATATGTCAACATTCAAATCTTATTTTTTTTATAGGCAATTTTCATGCTAGATCATTCCGTTAAAGCCTCTTTAATGTGTTGGGAGCCCCAAATTCCTGAAAATTTGAAAACAAAATTTCACTTCAATTGTATCATAATGTGAAAGAGAATGTTGTTAAAGATACACTTCTGCAAAGATTCCACCCCCCACCCCCACAAAAAAAAAAAATAAAAAAATAAAAATGTGATTGAAAACAAAAGTTGATATCAAAAGGAAAACATAATTTTGGTTTTCTGTTGTACACAGAAAAAATGAAATGTTTTATTCTTTCATCAATATTCGACTTCAAACACATTTATTTTTAAACTCCAAGCAGAACTGTGTTTAAAATGATATCCTTTATCACATTATGATAGAATTTAATGGTAATGCAAAGTTTTGGGAAATTTTGAAAATTGAATGGATAGTAATTCTTTACATTTTTGATATATTTGGATGCCCCTGTGGATGTATTATAAGCGCTAAATTAAAAAAAAAAAAAAAATTAGCCCCTAAAACACTTCTAATTTCGAGAAATCAAATAATCAAAAGTTTACCGGTGCCCCCGGTAAATTTCGAATATTTTAAATAGCGCCAAAGGCCGTTCGATGGTAGCTGCGACCATGAAAATCTCAGAATATACAGTTCTGATATATAATTTCTAAACGGAAATAACAAATAGGCAAGAAACAATGTTTTAAAGCTAAAGTAATGTCTAGAGAGGGAGCTATACAACATAAAGAGTTTATTATTTAAAATTTCATCACTTTAGACTCGATTTCAACCGCGGCAACGATCATTGAATATTGTGGCGGAATAGGGGGGGGGGGGGTTAATAGATAATACAATAGAGGAAGGAAGAAGGAATATGGGAGGAAGAAGGGGGGGTAAAGAGGAAGAGGGGTGGTGGTGTTGTAATTCCCCAGTGAGAGAGAAAGGGGAGGGGGGTACTTGCATCGTTTTGCCACCAAAATCAAGTCAACATTCACAACACACTAAGCTGCCACCATCTAGTCTTTATTAAGCGCTAGATTCTCTTCTCTTTACAACTTGATGTTGTAAAGAGATAAATACCTGACCTGTTGGATCACACAATAAACGATAATTAAATGACTTAATTATTCACAAATCACAGCCTTCTCATTGGCTCATTTCGCACCTCTTTAATTCAACACAACGCACTAATGGTCAACCTTTGACCTGAACCCTGGGCTCTCGTAAACATTCGCGCTAGATTCAACTCGTGCCACGAGCAGCCTGGCTCATCTCTACACTGTTCCACACTTCAAGTAGCTTGTATTTCTTCATTTAGGTGAGTTAAAGCATCATCATGAGATCTGAATAATTCTGTCAGTACTCTGTAAGCATGATTTAATCCTAATATTCGTATCAGACTTGTACAACTCAGATTCTCTAACGATCTGCACAACACACTGCAAACATGTGACAGGGCACACTGGGTGTCCTGTACACGCAGTTAAAACACACACATTATTCGCACTCGTATCTTGGGGCACTTTCTCTCAAATCCCCTATCACATTCCTCCCGTAGGGTAGCGAGCAATCTAAAGGCACAATGACGTGGATAAGTATCTGAATAAAATCAGACGATGATTTCGTTCTCGAAGTTCTCAATTGCGCTATCTAAAGTAGATGTAAAAAATACCAATCACCATCCACACTTAACTACTGTAACTAATGTGTAACAGACATGTATTACTGTAAGAACGAATCTGTCAGCCTAAATTGCTCAAGTGAACAAATAACAAGTTACAATTTATTAATAGATTTCAACTAACAGTGAGGCTTTCGTGCCTAATTCATGTCGACGTTATTCAATTAAAGTATGTATGCAATGCAATTACTAAGTATAAGAGTTTAAATGTACATTATATACAGATATGTTGTCACTTTTGTCCGACAACAAATAATTTACCTAAATAATTACTAGCTTAAAGTATGGATAGTGTATGCGTGTTATGTTAACAGTTATAGGGACAGGTTTAAGATGTAACAATAATAGATCACTAGCAACTGAATTCTACTCCAAAGTGTACATTATCTTTCCTACTAAAACATGAGAAGTAATTCTATTCTGGGCTAAACACAACATAGCCACTTCATCTTACGGTCAATCTAGGCTGACCGCAGCCATCCAATAATCACTCCATTCCAAGTTAAAGTACAAATACTTAACTGCCTTCCTTCTTATTGCCTATAGCATAATCAACTTATAGTATTAGTAATCACCGCTCAACGGGAGTTCTACTCACTGGTCTATCCACCCCTAATCTCGACATGGCAGCTCACTCTGTCGGCATAACCATGCGATCTATAATCCTAGGGTCTTTACAACAGGTTATAGCCTCGAATTTCCAATTCCTATACCTATTGCTAACTTCCAGAATTAACTAATCAGTTTTAAACGTACTTCAATCTTAAGACATCCGGTTTGTCTAGGGATTCGTTCCTTGCTCTCTGTAATTCAGTGCTTAATAATGGATCATTATCAATAAGTGTTACTAAGATAAAATATACATGTAAGTTACAGCTCCATAAATACATAAGTTACTTATATTAATTTGTACATCATTAATTGTTGAATTGTGAATCTATTTACAAGTGACTAAATCTTATGCAAGTAATAGCGTCAGATCGTATTTACTTTATTCATAAATATGACGAATATATTTAAGGTACAACTATATAGAATACAAATATTAAATATTCAAATGTTCAATATATAAAAGTTACAACTGCTATACATGTAGATAGATATATTCTTAAACTACTAGGTACAGGTGACAGACTACGTTACTGAGGCTCTCAGCCTCCTCCTCCAGAAATTCATATTACTGGTAATGTATTAGGTCAAACAGCAGATATGGTATATAGTCTAGAGTAAAAATCGATAATAAAAGAGAAAATGTTCCAATGACCAATTAAATAATCAGTCCTCCATTGAATAATTAGCAGTAGCACTAATATTCAATATCTCACAAATAGATACAAGTTTGTACATGTATAAACATTCTTAGAACTACTTGTCACAGAAACCAGATTGGAAGTGGTTAGACCTTTAGGTATACCCGCAAAGGATCAGTTAGTCAAACTATCCAGCGACCTGAAGTACACCTAATTTCAGCGTAGCTAATGATTTATTAGCTACAAAGAGTAAAATCTCTCAACCAAAAGTAATAAATAAAGGGAATATGTTCACCACTTCCAATACTCATTTCTTAACAGTGACTGCGATATCTGAACTGACATCTCTGTAATGCAATATAATTGTAAAGACATTTTATCAAGTGTTGCATTATTCAATAAATAATTACTGGCACGGTAATATAAAATCCAAGAATTCATGTCCATTTTGTGTATTCTGTTTCAGTTCCAAGCATACATATTGATAACTATTATCTGATAAATGAATATAAATATAACAAGCATCCATATACACAGCAGTCATACTAATCATATGCACAATACCAATTTTGCTAGTTTTGGGCCATCCCATTTTGGCTAGATTTTGGCCAATCTGCTTCTGGCCTGTATTCGGCCTTAAAAACCATAAAAGTACACATTTAACTCTAAAATAAACATTCAAACATCAATTCTGGTACAAAGTCCAATAGATTGATCAACATTTGTTGTTGGTGCAATGCAAATCAGCTAATCTGCATATGAATGGCAATGGGCGGAAACGGAAGGAATAATTACCGTAAATATCGGTTCAACAAGGTTCACAGACAGATCAGGTTCACAGCTCATCTAATGCCAAAGTGTACAGCCACATCAATCAAACTCGGCTGTCACGTATATCAGCGCACTATCATGCGCGTATGCTTTAACCACGCGAATATTACATGTACGCACATGAATATTCATAAATCTTGGCAATAACTATTTCAAAGTAAGTGCGATTACATTAAATAATTTGTAACCTTTTAGAGAAATATATTGATACAAATAAAGTAAGAGCCTTATTCAGAGAGTACAGACATTCAGAATAATGGTAAGTCAGCCTGACAGTATAACTCAGCAATTTAACAAGTGAAATAGACAAAAATATATGAAACGATCGAAAAATCAGTCCCACATATATATTTTGGTGTTTCAAGTCAGTTTTATAAAAATGAACAAGTTAGATTTTACACTGAGCGTCACACTACCTCCCTTCTCGTAAAATCGCTGTCCCCAGCCACTAAAAAAAATAAGAATAAAATAAAAATAAAAATACAACCACTCATTTCTTATCATACATGTACCATACTTTATCATGGTAGTGTATTTACAGTACATACAGGTCTATGTGTATTCTTTTTTTCTTCTGTTAAATACAGCATAAATGTAGGCCTAAACAGTAGAAGTAGTAGCAGTAGTAGTAGTAAAAGTAATAGTAGTAGTAGTAGAAGTATAGTAGAAGTAGTTATAATATTAGTACCAGTATTAGTGGTAGTTTTTGTAGTAGTAGTAATAGTAAAATGAATTGTAGTCGTAGTTGTCGTAGTACTAATAATAGCAGTAAAGTAGTAGCAGCAGCAATAGTGGTAGTATTTGTAGTAGTATTAGTAGTAGTAGTAGTAGGAGGAGTAGGATGATGAGGAGCACAAGGAGTAGTAGTAGTTGTAGTAGTAGTAGTAGTAGTAGTAGTAGAAAGGCTTGTTCTGAGGAACATATAATACTCTTTACCTGCTCGACCTCTAAAGTTTGAAAAGCTTTGAATAAACCGAAGCAGTATCAAATGAAATGAAAGATCTTACCTGTTTGACTTCCGGCAATCGCAGCCTTGGTTCCAGACGTTAGTCCTAATTGAAATAGAACAACATATTATTTTCCTTTATCAAAATGACTAATGAGATGGCTCATTTGCGCAATGGCTCAGTGATAGAACAATGGTTAGGAATTAAAATCGTCTGCCCTCCGGTTGCTTAATTACAAACATAGACAATCATGCTTTCTTAGCAGTCAGGTAAAACAAACCAATTTAATCATTCTCTCTGCTGGCACGGGAAGCGATTCCTGACATACTGCTAAAGTGCTGAATGTATGTATATATATATATATATATATCGGTGGGGTGACAAAACCTCGTATCTCAAAAATCATGAATTTTCAGGAGAGCGTAAAAACATTTCCTGTCTCAACAGATTTAGTGCTGTGACAACGTCCTTTGTGTGGAATTTGTGAAAAACCGAGACAGGAGGCGTTCCATGGATTTATCAGGTGGTGTCGTAGGCCATTAGGTACACAATTATGCAAAAAAAATCAAAATCTCAAAAAATTGAGATACGAGGTTTTGTCACCCCACCGACGTTTGCATTGAGAGAGTCGGCCTCGTAAGATTGAATAATGCTTACAGAAATTAAAAACAAACATTTCACATTTCGAAATAGATGTTTCCGATCTGTTTCTCCCAAAAGAATAGAGATAAATGTATCATTAAAAGAGGATCAATTTTACAGCAAATTTTGTTTACACTAATAATTCAGTTCTAGTTTCAGTTTAGTTTAGTTTTTCACATTTCTCACGGGTATATTTAACATTTTGCAGTGATTTTACAAAGTAAATGGTAAAAGTAAACGTGGATTTTATTAACAGAGACACAAACAAGACAATGAGTACTTCATATCAATTTTTTTGAAGGCATTAACTTGAAAGACTAAACTAAAAAGAAGAGTGGGGTATGGAGGGGCTTATAGTGTTCCCCTTGTTAACGATAGGAGATGTAAATTCCATGACCAATTACCGTCTAATATTTATACTGCCAGCTGTCAGTAAACTTATAGAAAGAATTATTCACAAGCAGCCTTGTGACTTTTTAACACACCAGTTTACAGTTGTATCCTGCGCAGACATGGGCGCCATTTAAAATGGCGAGTAAATAAAGCCAATGACCTAGAGGTCATGGATTTATGCGTAAATTAAGATTGCGCCCATGCAAATTATGATGATATCACTGCCTGCGCGCTGCGTTGTGCGCGCACATCATCTTGATATCTAGACAGGTGGACAGGTGGACGTATTTTGTTGAGCTCTCCGATAAATTGCCTTATTTGCAGACATTTTACATTTTCACGCGAACTCCTATACTTCGCTGGATGGCGTACGTGATGGTGATTATTTTCTGAAAATTTTCTCGTGAAATCAATAATTTTTCATCTCAATTTTGGAGAATTTTGTGACTTTCGTTTCGTTTTTCGGTCAATAAGAACTTTTGAATATCAACAAGATATAGACCCTACGCGTATCTACTTAATTTTCATAACAATAAAAAAATACATTCCGTTAACAACCATCACTTTCATCTGCTTATCTTACTTTACGCGTCCTCATCACATCTTTGGTTGCAACGCTTCATCATTCGCGCATCTCTATTATTACGTCATAGCTTAGACACCTGTTAATTTGTTATGGCGAGTAACTTACTAGACGATGAAGTGTCTATGAAATCTACTGTTAAGGACTCCGTCTCGAAAGCTGTTAGTTATGCCTTGGTTGCTGGTGCTAGCACAAAGAAGAGGCCGCAGTCTTCGACAACGCCCAGGACACCGGGACCGAAGCTCAACAACGATCTCGTCGCAGATCTAGTGCGTCAGGTTGTTGAGGTTCTGCAACCAATCATCATCAAGACCGTGGCGACTGCTGTAACTGCAGCCATGGATTCTGTGATGGAAGGCTTGAGGAAATTGACTCCTCCTCCTCCTCCTCCTCCTCCTACTCCGTCTGCAGCAGCATCCGCCCAGACCAACGTTCTAAGGTTTGAGGTGGACCGTCTGGAGCAATACAGTCGTCGGGAAAACATCAAGATTTATGGCCTGCCTGTGATAACTGGGGAGAACACGTCCGATGTGGTGGTGAAGCTGGGGAGGGAAATTGGTGTGGAGGTGACGAGAGATGACATCAGCGTCTCTCACCGTCTACCTGGAGGACGATCTGGTAAGCCGGCGCCAATCTTGGCCAAGTTCGTTCGCAGAGAGAAGAGGACGGAGTTCATGAAGAAGAAGCGACGACTGAGGGAGACGAAGCGGGATGTCTTCATCGCAGAAGATCTGACTTCGCTCCGTGCCAAGATGCTCAGGAAGGTAAAAGAAGACCGTGAAAGTATCGAGAAAGTCTGGACCATCGATGGCAGAATCTTTTGCCTACTGAATGGCGGCACGAAGGTAATCATCGACACGCCTGATGACCTCCTGAAGATCGGGTGGTCCGAGGACCGTCTTCGTTCTTCAGGTCTTTTCTTGATGGGGTAGGGATACGTCGGCCCGGTGAATGTGACGAAGCACGCTAATTTTTTAAGTTTAAACGTTTGCGGGTTAAGAAAAAAATTAAATGATGGAATATTGGAACAGTACATTAAGGATTTTCATATTGTATGTTTGAGTGAAACTAAAGTTGACGATATTAATGAACCTTTTTTACCTGATGGCTTCAAATACCTCTTTAAAGACAAACAAAGTCAAAGCAACTTTCCGTTTGGTGGCGTTCATGGACTTGGTGTTCTACTACGAAAAGAAATATTCAATTTTGTGTCAATTATTAAACAGGCTAAATCTGAAACAGTATTTTGGTTAAAGATCGGCGAGAAGGCATTTGGATTTCCGTTTATACTTGGTGCTGTTTACATTCCTCCTGAAAATTATAAATATTTTAACGAGTCTATGTTTGATGACATTGCTTATGATCTTCTCATGTTAAAAAATGTACATAACATGCCATTTTGTCTTCTTGGAGATTTTAATGCAAGAACAGGTGTTGAAAATGAAATCTCTGGTTATTCTGAGGATTGCGCCAACAGTCATTATGTGAACGATTTTGATAACGATTATATAAACACTGATAATTTCCAGACTTATAACATAAGGTTGAGAAGATGTAACAGCGACGCTGTTATTAATAACCACGGAAAAAGATTTCTTGAACTATGTAGACATTTTAAACTGATTATTGCAAACGGTCGTGTAGGCGTGGATAAACAAGGTGATTTTACATGTGCTAACACAAGTACCATTGATTATTGTGCCGCATCGCTCGAATTATTCCATGTCCTTAATCATTTTGCGGTTGATGTATTTGACCCTTTTTTGTCTGACAAACATAATCCCATTGTATTAAGATTGAATAGCGAAAGCAGTTATGAAAAATGTAAAAGTGAAGGAAAAGTGAAAAAAGTTTCGGGATCAACGACGAAAATTAAATGGAGTGTAGATTCTGCTAAAGATTTTGTTGATAACATCGATCAAAGTCTAGTTGAAAATATACATCATGCTGTTGATCGTTTGGAGGGTCACGACATTCAGATTGATCAGGAATCGATCGATAATGTAGCTTGTTTATTAAAAAATATTTACCTTACGGCGGCCAAAAAAAGTGGAATGGTAAAAACCTATGGAAATTATAAACCTTGTAAATCTGGTCGAAAGCGGAAACCATGGTTTGATGCAAACTGTGCTCGGTTAAGGGCTCAGTATTTTCATCTTAAAAATCTTAGGAAGACTGATAAATCTGATAGTATTGAAAAGGAATACACCAAAGTTAAGAAAATGTATAAAAAAGCTATTCGTTCAGCTCAAAGCAACTTTGATATAAAAATCCACAGTGAATTAAGAAATCTTAAAATCAATCAACCACAAGCATATTGGAAAATTATTAATTCAGCTAACGGTTTAAATAATGAAAAAAACCCAATTGAAATTCATTCTCTTGAACAACACTTTCGTGGTCTGAGCCAAAATCAAAGAGATAATGCAGATATATTAGAACCTGACCAAATTCTTTCGAGCAATCAATGTATCAATCGTTCTATAAGCAGGGAAGAAGTAACACGTCAAATAAATAGACTGAAAAACGGTAAGGCACATGGCGATGATTTAGTTCTAAATGAATTTTTGAAGTGTAGCACAAAGTCTGTTTTATCAGTAATCATTAGGTTATTTAACATTGTATTAGAAAGTGGAATTGTACCATCTGAATGGACAATAGGGTTAATTCACCCTCTTTATAAGAAGAAAGGAAATCCTAATGATCCGAACAACTATAGAGGAATAACATTGCTTAGTTGTCTTGGCAAGCTGTTTACAGCAGTCTTAAATGAGCGACTTACGTCTTATCTCGAAGATAATGAATTGCTAGGTGATGAACAGGCTGGTTTTCGAAATGGTCATTCAACGCTTGATCACATTTTTGTTCTTCATTCAGTGATCGATTTATATCTCTCTTCAAAAGAGAGGGTTTATTGTGCATTTATTGACTACAAGAAGGCATTTGATTTGGTTGACAGGAGTTCTCTTTGGAATAAATTACTTAAGAATAATCTTGATGGAAAGTTTTTCAATGTAATTAAGCATATGTATGCTCAGGCTAAGTCATGTGTAATTTCTGGTACAGAAAAGTCTTCTTCATTTGATTGTAACATTGGTGTGCGACAAGGAGAAAATTTGTCTCCGATGCTATTTGCACTTTTTTTAAATGACTTCAAACAATTCATTTGTGAAAAGTTTGGAGGCATAAATATTCTTCCTGACAAGATTGATGCAGCTGCGTATCAAAAAGGTATAGATGTATATCTCAGGCTTTTTACATTACTGTATGCAGACGATACAATAGTTCTTGCAAAAACTGAAAGTGAACTTCAGCTTGCTCTTGATGCAGTATCTGATTACTGTAAAAAATGGTTTCTTCAAGTTAACACAGCTAAAACCAAAGTTGTTGTATTTTCTCGTGGTAAAGTTCGAAAAATTCCTATATTTAAATTTGATCATGATATTGTAGAAGTTGTTGATGAATACGTCTATCTTGGAACTACTTTTAACTACAACAACAAATTTCGTAAAGCTCAAATTAAGCAAATTAATCAAGCTAGACGAGCAATGTATAGTCTATTATCTAAAACTTATCAACTGCACTTACCTATTGATATCCTCTTGGAATTATTTGATCAACTTGTGTTGCCCATTCTGCTCTATGGAAGTGAGATATGGGGATTTGAAGTGCTACATGATCTTGAAATTTTCCACATGAAATTTTGTAAGCAAGCCCTTTCTGTCAACAAAACAACTGCAAATTGTATGGTACTTGGTGAAATGGGGAGGCTTAAACTTGAGAAATATATCGAAAGCAGAATGATAAACTTCTGGTGTAGGATTGTACATAGTGGACAGGATAAATTTTCTGGTAAGGTGTATATTATCTTAAAATTACTCTTTGAGAAGAATATATATCAGGCACCTTGGTTAAAAAAAATCAAGCTGACTCTGGACAATATGGGGATGTCTAATTTATGGGAAATTTGTGAAAATACTAGCTATGAGTGGGTCAAACGAACTGTGGAACGTCGATTGAGAGATTCTCATGCTCAGTATTGGTCTGCTTGTATGTATGATAATTCGCATTGTGTTAACTATCGAATCTTCAAACATTCTTTATGTTTAGAAAGATACTTAATCGATCTCATTAAAAGAGATCGGACAATATTAAGTCGTTTTCGCTGTGGCAATCATTACCTGCCGATTGTAGCTGGTAGATATTCAAATACTCCAAGGGAAATGAGGCTATGTACGCTGTGCAATTTGCAATCGCTTGGGGATGAGTTTCATTACTTGTTTGTATGCCCTACCTTTCGTTCAGAAAGAAAATTGTTCATCGATAAATATTTCATTGAAAGACCAAATACACTGAAAATGGATCAGCTTTTTAACTCCAATAATGTACAAACACGTTTAAACTTAGTAAAATTCTGTCGAAAAATAATGCTTCGTTTTCATTAATTTAAGTATGTGCAAAAACATGTTATGAGTTCAATATTAACTTTATGTTTCTCTTTTTTTGTCTTATATCAATTTATTAAATTGATATCAAGAATATTTTCAGTAATTCATTAATTCAGATATCAATTTACTGGTGCCAGTAAATTTCTTTTTCAATTGCTTCCATTAATTTCGTCATTAATTATCGTTTTAATTAATATTATCGTTTTGTTTTTGATTATTATTATTATTATCATCATCAATATTGTTATCATTATCATCATAATTTTTCTCACTATTGTCGATAGTGTTATTTTGTATGGATTAACATTAATTCTATTTGTATTGTATATTTCACAGTGTTTAATTGACAAATTCAAACTGATTGTAAACTTCTCCAATACCCCAATGTGGGTGACATGAGAATAAATTGTCATTGTCATTGTCATTGTCATCATTTGCATGGGCGCAATCTTAATTTACGCATAAATACCACTGACCTCTAGGTCATTGGCTTTGTTTACTCGCCAATTAAAATGGCGCACACAACTGTAAACTGGTGTATTCTTGAAGATGTATTAAGTTCAGTTTGAGTTCAGACACCGTCACTCGACAGCCTCAGCACTTGGTGCATTAACTGAGTCATGGCTGCATGCCATCGACGCTCGATTAATAGTCGGTTCTCTCTTTATAGATCTAAGGCGAGCGTTTGATACAGTAGACACGTCAATAATGTTATGTAAACTACAGGATATAGGATTGTCCAATAATGAATCGTCTTGGTTCAACTCATACTTAGCAAATAGGAAACAACATGTTGTATAGGCAATCACATTCGAATCCACTTTCTATTAAACCAAGGTGTGCCTCAAGGGTCAATATTAGGGCCCTGTTATTGTTACCGATCCAGAACAATTGGGTTACTGGACCGGGGCGGCGATCCCGGGTGGGGGGGGGGGGGGGGAGGGGGCGGAGGACACGTCCCCCCTCAAATTTTTTTTAGGGGGGGGGGGGGGTCGTCCCCCCTCAAAATTTGAAAAATTGCCAAAAAGAATGTATAGCAAATACTGATTAAAGACTGCTACACACTTTTAGGCTCTGGAGGGCCCAAGAGTGCAGCAAATAATAACGCAAACATCTTCTAAATACCGAGAAAATTGAAGTGTGAAAAAAGTATATTGCTTGTTGTTATACTATAGTTTTGCTAAGAAATGTGATTTTTTAATACAACAAAACTTGTGAGGGGGTAGTCACTTCCGTCACCTTCATCCCTCTCATTCACTATGCTCCCTCACACGTGCGTACTGATGGGTGGGGGGGGGGGGGGCTTTGGGGGCAGTTCCCCGAAATGAAAATCCAGCGTGGTTTATTTCTAATTCGATACCAGTGATTTACAAATGTTGTTGAAATGGCATGATTTTTCCCTGAGCCTTCGGGGGCTCTGCCCCCTGGATCCTAGAAAGGGCCCTAAGGCGCCCCCTGGATGCTCGTCTGATCGTAATATAATTCATACAACCCTAAGCTTCTTCTTCCTGCCAGGTCACATATAAGGTATGAAAAATGCTCTTCTGACCGTAATTAAATGCCCAAAACCGCTGACCTTCATGAGGCTCCGCCCTTTGACACCGCCGGGGCTTTGCCCCTGGACCCCACGCCAATTTACGCTCCACTTTGCTTTGCTTTGCTCTTCCTGATCGTTAATACTTAACCCCCCCCCCCACTTTGAAAAACGTTCCGAGGGCCTGCGTAACATTAAAGAGTGATGGTGATGCGGATTTTTTTCTGCCCCCCCAGCAATGTTTTTGCTCATTACGCCACTGCTCCCTCGTCCCTCGCATTCCCCCCCCCCCCCCACCCGGTCATGAAAAGAATTCGCCGCCCCTGCTGGACCAGATCTATTGTTCTGGCTTGTTGGGTTTCGGGTGTGGTCGGTGGGTGCTAATGCGTGCTTTCACGCGCATTTTGTATTTTTGAAGTTGTACAAAAAAGAATGAAATTACAAAATTGTTGTGTTAGTTTGTTCAACTTATTACACATTTAACAATTTGTAAGAAATCATTGAAAGGGACAGCAAACATTTGCTGAGATACCATTTTCTGATGTAGGAATTCTAAATCCTGATATTTCATGCGCTTTTTTAATCTCATAACCTGGTCAACAGTTGCGAAGTAGCGCTTAACTTTCCGGTGGCTTGGAGCATGGGGTTGAAGGAAAGCGATCACTTTTATTGAGCCTACCTGTGCGGGTACCTTTCTTGTTGTATATAATTATAGTGTACTTTCCAATTTGTCTAATGACTGGAGTAGTCTAAAATGCTTGATATCTTCACTAGCTTGTACACACCCCCTCTCTCTCTCTCCCCCTCTCTTTCTCTCTCTCTCTCTCTCTCTCTTGTTCAATCTCTCTCCCTCCCTCTCTTTCTCCCTGGCACTCTTTCTCATAGTTGATATAGAAGTCTTACCTGCCACCATGATGACTATTGCCCATAGCATGATGATAGAGATCCGCTTCACCAGACGGTTCAGTCTGTCCATGGTCAATGAGTTTCTCAATCACAATATCATACAAACCTCCTCCAGATACGACTCCTAAACTATTAGCCTCAGCTTCGAGCTCCGTTACTTATCGCTCTCATGAATGTGCTATTATGCAAGCTTATATAACCATTACAAATTTCGCCAACATTATTGTGAGGGCAAATAAAGAGATTCTCTCTTGGCACTGAAATTAATTATTACAATCCAGTAAGTTATGTTTAGTTAAACTAGATTTGTTAACCCTCTTAGTGATGGTGGCGAGTTAGGGGGAAGGGGGGGGGGGTGTATACGTCATAATGTAATATTCCTTTTCGAGTCATGATTGGTCAATTCTTCGTAAAAGACAAAATACATTGTATATGTGTACTGTGAGGGAGAGTGGCCCAGTTTCCGGAGATCGGGGCTGACGTATTCTCTTTCCCATATACGTTGCATAAAAAAAAAAAACATTTAAAAAAAAAGATTGGAAGTCAGCCAGGTTTAACTAAATACAATGAAGAAGGCTATTATTTTCAACGTTTGCCCATTTTTGTTACCGTTTTATTTTTGTCACATCTTTAAATATCAAAACAACGGGGTTCATAATTATGAACGGTATAAGCGTTATGAAATCAACGAAGAAAACAAAAATTGAAAAACAAGACGAATCAATTAGTAAAGATTTAATGATAGAAACCTCGAAATAAATGTCTCTTATGTAACCTCAATTCCGGGAGACATAACATCCGGAGGATTCAGTTCAGTGTGTGAACGGATAGCTGGCTCATGAGCACCTTGACACTCTGCTCTAATTACATTTTGCAATAACCGATTGGATTCCACCATGTCCAGGGGTATTTTGAATACTGGTCAATATGCAGTGTAATGTGAAGAATATGATAAAAGACTATAAAGGTCTAACATGACAAAATAACTGACCATCTAAAACTTCCTACACTACACAGTGATGCAAATAGAATAACAGATTACCTCAATGGACAAACTATTATAGTTATGAATAAACTCGAAGACAATTCCCTCTTCCTGATAGTCATCAGATGAACAGAACGGGGGGGGGGGGGGCTACAACTAACAATATCCACACTCGTTTCGTGGCAGAGTCAGCGGGGCGTCTTTCAAAGTGGGGACACACCGGTACTATAAAGCATGTATTGCTTTCTTAGCTGTCAGGTGAAATAACCACCACTATCATAAAACAGGGCACTTTCTGGGGAAAAAGGGCGAACCTAGAACGGGTCAACTCAAAGCGTAAAATTACAATGTTTATACATTGTATATACCCCTACAATGTAATGAATACATTATCTGGGGATGATTATCGTTTCAGCACCAACCCTTGCTGATGCGTTCACTGGACCGACTGGCTCCAGGAGACTGACATTGTCTTACTTGTATCTCTCCCTATGAATTTCTGTGATTTTACTCTTCTTTTTATCTGCTTAGTTTATGTATTTCCCTGTTTCACCTTCTGTTATTTCCTTATTTCTTGTATTTGCTTGTTTGGTCCTCTTCTCAGATTCGTGAAGTTCACCATTTAAAAAGAAATATCACTTTACTCCTAGTTCTTCTTATGTATGACTTTATTTCAGTTCTTATGGTTTGTTTGTCTCGTAGACCTTATAAATATGCTGGTATCAAAGGCTGTTGGTTTACTGAGATACCCCACCACCGATACATCACACAATGAATTATGGCTATATATATATATACGTTTCACGCATATCGATTTGTTATATTTTTTATCAAGCCTTTGTCGTGAGGAGGCGCTACATATACTGAACTGAAAGACAAGGAATGGAATAGGTTTACTAAAATATTAAAATTGTGTGCATACCTTTTATACAAAGGAAACTTGCCCAAGACTTGCTTGACATAACAACAAGTAACGTATGCAAACTGAATTCTAAGTATGATATTTTATTCATTAATAACAGGTCAGTGGAGTAACTCGTCAATATAGGTACCCAAGAAATGAATCTCCATAAAGTTGAAATGTTAGAAAACCGGTATATTGATTTGGAGACTTTGCTAACTAGGTTCGAGATGGGCAATTTATGGTGAATGCTTTGTTTGGAAAGCACAAACAGAAGAATAAACGTCATGATGTAACAGAGGAAACCAATTAAGTTGGCCATGGACCCTCACGGGACAATGAAATGTTCTTTTTTTTTGGCAAAGATGAGGCTCGTATGATTCAAAACAGGGAAACTTCCATTTGATATTCCTGAACCAAAATATTGTTGTAAAACACTGTTCTATATGATAAAAATAGTATTACAATTAACGTGTAAAACCTTTCCAAGGATTATATTCACTCCCTTCTATACTCTACCTCACTCTTTCTCTCCCTCTCCCTCTCTCTCTCTCTCTCTCTCCCTCTCGCTCTCCCCCTCTCTCTCTCTTTCCTGTCTCTCTCTCTCTATCGATCTGGCTCCCGATCATTTCTCAAAGTTCTTTCTTTCTCAAATTTCGCACTAGATGGAACTGTTAGAGCCATTATATAGGCCTACCTGAAAACTGTCGTGTATCTGTTCATATATTTTATTCTGAGTTCAATAAGTCCTTTCCTTTTATACCTATAATGACTTGCAAAACATTAAGACAATGATATCATTTTTTTTCTTCAGTATAAAGCCTTTATTATGGTCTCGTATTATTTTCATAAACATCTTATTATCAGTAGTCTAAAGTATGTTGACATATAACATGTTAATGCATTATAATGTCGGATAATCTCGTTTTTCATGTGATAGAAATCTAATAGGGCCTACAAGTGACGAATCAAGCTTGTACTGTATATACATGTACACTCAAGTCAGGAGTATATGTGTTAGGGGGGGCAGTGCACGGTGAACCCCTCCCCGATTCATTTCACTATCTATGTTGTTAGATAGATTAGAGGTAAAGAAGATGAACCCGTACAGTGCTTTCCTATAGAGCAATCACTCTCGTTCTTTATCGCACTTAATGCTTGCAATTTTCAGTTCATTATCAGATCCGATAAACCAACAATGTAAGCATTGGACGATGAGACAATTAGAAGCCAAAGAAAGGATCGGCTTGGTGGAAGAGACATTCCTCGGGGGAGTTAGGAGGTAAGATATCGCTGCCAGGTCCCTCAAATCCATTTGCTCCAGCTCCCATACAGACAACCAACGTAGAGGGCACACCACCAATGCATCTATAAAGAAAAAAGATTTATAATAAATAATGGTAGCAGGTGTCATTCCCTATTCAGACTCATTTTAATAACCGATTGTGATGGACGCCATTAATTTAGATATCAGCCCTTTTATGGATCGACCTATGTATAAGCCTATAAAGAGCATTGCAGTGGTCTTTGAAAGTTCTACAGTGTCTCTCGGGCACCACTGTCTGGTTACCATGGCAACTATTATTACAACAAACTTATGGAACTATGAAGTATCAAAAGTACATCTTTGTAATATGAAAATGATGCGAGTGACATGGCAGTCTTTCAAGGCAGATAATTAATAAGTTACACATTACCAACGACAGCTACTATCAACGCTCCAATAAGGCGACAATTTTTTTTTTTTTAAATAGGTCACTACACTATTGGCGCTATCAGTATTGTAATTTAGATGTACTTGGAAAAAAGTCTCAAAAAGATGAAGTGAACCCGATGATAAATATTGGAGGGAGATTAATGATGTCATTTAATGGAAGTCCAAGAATCACTGGATCATTATGTCTCAACAAACTGTTCTCATTTATGTCTCTGACTCTGTCAAGTGACATCTTAAACTGCAAAAGTGGCAAAATTGTCGATGGTAACTGTTTGTACAATGCAAACATTGTACCCTAGACAATGAATGACAAAAATAGAGACAAATGAGAATATAAAACGTACCTGCAATAGTCGTCTCGCCCATCATTGTCCTCGTCTTTCATGTACCATGTATTGGAATAACCTGGATCAAACCAATCTTCTGAAGGGTTGGGTGAAGTTTAAGCTAGTAAATCATCTTCTTCAGATCCAGTGAGAAGACATGAAAGGAATGGCTTTCCATCGGTACGCACGACCCTATACAAGGAGATTGAGTAAACATAACTTTCTGCACACGGCCCTAAATGATGATTAAGTTTAATAACCTAAGTAAACAAGACCCTACATGGATTTTTCATACAAGAAATTGTTGCCTACTTCTACGCATACTTGTGTTTCAATGAGGGAGATATAATGGGGTGATGGTGTAATACAAGCAAGTGAGTGTCATTTTATGTAATGCTGATATCGAAGCTTAGAAAATCATGTAGATCTTTTATCAAAATCAAATCAAAATGTTTGAATACAATTAGATCTGGATTGACAAAGCCACAGTCAATTGCAAGAACCCTGTAGTGCAACCGGCTAATACAAGTGAAAGGGGCGAGACAAAATGGTGATCACTGACGGTGACTTACCTGCAGAAATCGTTGGGGTGCCCTGGCCCTGTACATCAACCCATTCACGGAACATCTGCACCATTCCCCGGTCTGTGATGGCGTAGGAGCGGCGGAGAAGCTCACCCGTTGTACCATTCGTTACATTCTGCTGTATGGGAACTACTGCAGATGGTGTAGATGAGACCGGTGTTGTAGCCCTGAAGGTAGTTGTCTGAGGCACTGGCGTACTGGTGGGGGGGGGGGGGGGGCGCCAGCCCCCCCCCCCCCCCCCGAAATAAAATTGAACCATGACTTATTTTGAATTCCATATACAAGTGATGTATAAATGTTCGTGATATCACATGATTTTCAACAAAATGCGCATTTCTCAATTTCTGTTGCGAACTGGCACATTCCCAAATGGCCAGGGGGTGCAAATATTTTTTTAAAGTCACTAAGGGGCCGTGCCCCTAACAGTAACACTATTAAAAAAAAAATCCTTTCCAGAGGCAACTGTGTCAAGCACTGCCGGGCGTTCCATACTCACATCATGTAACACTGCACATGTACCGTTAGGGGGGCCCATTGGGGAAATTGAATTTAGACAAGATTAAGAGTCGAGAACGTTACAACGAATCGTGTTCCTTCTTTAATAATTTATTGAAGTGTCAAAGCTTCCGCGCTTTGCGCGGGAAGGGGGGGGGGGGGTTAAACTAAATTCAGACAAGAACACGATAAAACGAATCGTCTTCTTTTTCTGATAATTAAATGAAACGTGAAAGCTTCCGCGCTTCGTGCGGGATGGCGAATATGAATTAAGACAAGCATAAAGAGTAATAGTTTAATAAAACGTCAGAGTTTCCGTGCTTCGCGCGAGATGGGCGAAAATGAATTCCGACAAGAATTAAAAGTCGGAACCGGTACAATGAATTGTCTTCTTTCTCTAATAATTTGATGAAGCGTCAAAGCCTCCGCGCTTCACGCGGGAGGGGGGGGGGGGAGGGAATGAATTCAGACAAGAACACTATACAACGAATCGTCTTCTTTCACTAATAATTTATTGAAACGTCAAGACTGCCGCGCTTCGGGCGGGAGGGGGGGGGGGGAACTGGATCCAAACAAGAATTAAGAGTCGAGAACGGTACAACGGATCGTCTTCTTTCTCTAATAATTGAATGAAGTGTCGAAGTTTCCGCGCTTTGCGCGGGAGGGGGGAGACTGAAAAATAACTTAGTTCCTGGCCCCGGGTTTATAGGGTTAAATTTGTAGACATTTGGACATTAGCATTAATATATTTGTCGGTAATTGGTTGCTCGTTTTGTCGGTAATCGGTGGCATCTACACCCTTCCCACTCCCTCACTGCCCACTGACAAAGATCTAGCGACGCCCCTGATAACGACACAGGTTATAAACTCGAGAAAATGTTTGCAAGTACTACTGATGAAGTACCGGACCACCGTCTTTGTGCATTGTGCGGCATCAAAGCATATACAACGTCTAAAGACGTGACAGATCACTTTTCTCTAACTTCTAATTAATCAGAAGGCCTCGATTTTTTTCCAGGAAGTGCCGGTGGACATCAATGCGCCAAATGTGTTTCTCAAATTGCAAAAGATTCCTACTCTTGGAAAAGGTAGGAGAAAGCAATTTTACGTCATATTACTCCAGGAAGTGTCTGAAAATGCGTCTAATTTGGTTCTAAAATTGCAAATGCAAATTGCGTCTTACTCTGGGATTGGGCCAGAACCCCCTCCAAGAGCCACCCCCGCTTGGTCGCTCCGCTCCCTCTTCGCTCTCCGCTAAAGCCTCGTTCTGTCGCTTCATCGTTTTACATTTATTTAACCCCATGCCATCTTGTGCCCCCCCGGTAAGAAATTCCTTGATCCGCCACTGATGCCAATACCCCTTGAGCTTCAGGAGCTCCGCCCCTTGGCCCCCGCCGGGGTCTTTGCCCCTAGACCCCACTTTGCGAAACGTTCAGCGGGGCCTGCATGTTAGAGTGGGGTGCTGCGATTTTTTTTTGTCAGCCCCCTCAAACGTTTTTGCTCATTACGCCACTGGTCTGAGGGGTAGAGGTTCCCTCGTTTGGCTGCCCGGGGGTCATAGTCGTTGAAACACCTAGAAGAGAATGATAAAACACGTGAGTTCTCGATTAGTTCTGGAAGAGTTCATTGACCGATGACGCCCTTCTGCCTAATGCACACGAGACAGGCAGGCGACATTGTTATATCATATAGGCCTAGGTCAGCATCAACAATTGGTTAGAATTTTGACGCGCTATAAAAGGTTACAACGGACATAAAGGCCCGAATTCACAAATCAAGGTTTGAGCTCAAACCTCCTTTTGTTTCGCCAAACCTCCTTTTGTTCTTTACAAACCAGGTTTGTAAAAAACGCGTAAAACGCGTCATATGACGTACGAAAACCAAGGTTTGTCGACAAACCTCCTTTGTGAATTCGGGCCAAAGTGAAGGTAAAATGAAAAGCGTAAACAATACTTCGAACTAGTGGGGGTATGTACTAATGGGGCTTTCACACATACACTCCGGGGCCCGTACGGCGAGTCAAAACAGACATTTTGGGAATTTTCGGCCGAGGTCCGGCCGGTTGCCGTAAAGTTCCTACGGGCGCCGGGACAGTATTTTAAGCCGTACGGGCGCCGTGGTGCTGAGTTGGCTGCTCCCAATTCTCCCGGCGTTTTTTATCTGACCGTTAGGCCGTAGAAAGTCCGTAAAGGGCCAGTAGGGCACCTTACGGGTCCCATGCGGGCTCCGCACGTTGCCCGGACGGGCCCCTCACGATTTTGGGGGTCAATTCTCATGAAAAATCTTTACGGGCGCCTTGCGGTGCTCAAGGGTTCAGTACGTGTACGCTACGGCGCCCTCACGGCCCCTCAAGAGCCCCGGATGTTATGCACAACAACAGGCGTCTGCCGTCCGAGGGCAATTTAAAATGAATATTGCCCGTGCGGGTCCCTCACGGCGGCATCTCGAAATGTACAACGCACTTTTAAATACAGGAGGTGCGGATACCAGAGGACACATACGTTTCGACGTTTAAAAATGTGACAAAATTAAAATGATAACAACAGTTAGCAAACCTCCAAGATTATAGCCTTCCTCGATGTATTAGCTAAACGTTGTTGACTTCCATTTTTCTTCTTCTTCTAATGCAACTTATATGTTAAATAGAATACGTCAGCCCCCCCCCCCCCCCTTCCCGGAAACTTGGCCATTACCCCCTTATAGTACATGTATGCGATGTATTCTGTCTTTTACCAAAGATATACCAGCTAGAATTGACCGATCATGACTCGACAATGAATAATAAATTATAACGTAAACACCACCACAAATACTTAAATAGGTTGAAGTAAACATATTTTTTGGATTACTAGATTATAGTCCTTTAAGTCAGTGCCAAAAGAGAATCTATTTATTCGCCCTCACAATAATTTTGGCGGGATTTGAGATGGTCACATACTAAGTTTGTAACATAGCACATGAGAACGATAAGTAACGGAGCTCGAAGCTGAGACTAATAGTTAAGGAGTCGTATCTGGACGAGGTTTGCATGTTATTGTGATTGAGAAACTCATTGACCATGGACAGACTGAACCGTCTGGTGAAGCGGATCTCTATCATCATGCTATGGGCAATGATCATCATGGTGGCAGGTAAGACTTCTATATCAACTATAAAAAAGAGAGCCAAGGAGAAAGAGAGAGAGAGAGAGAGAGAAAGAAAGACAGGGAAAGAGAGAGAGATTAAACGAGAGAGGGAGAGAGAGAGAGAGAGAGAGAAAAGAGAGATAGATAGATATTGAAACAGAGAGAAAGAGAGAGATATAGGGAGAGAAAAAGAGAGAAAGAGAGAGATTGTTAATATTGTTATCATATTGTTTCTGATGTGGTTGTTGCGAAAGTGTTTAAATATCCCAAATAACAGGTAAGGCAAATTTATTCTTTAAAAAAGAATGTGTAACGTTACTGTGATGTAAGTGACTAACCATCATTTTTTGGAATACAAATTCTACTGCTGTGATTGACATTAATTGTTGGTTTCCACTATTTTAAAGGTGAAATTAAAAAGAGCAGTCTAGTGGCGGATCCAGGGGGGGGGGGGGGCACAGGGGGCATGTGCCCCCCCCCCCCGGACCAAAACAAAAAATAATAAATTAGTGCTCACTACCCTCCCCCCTTTTCCTTGATCTTATGATGAAAAACACTAAATACAGGAAAACAAATCTGAGATTCATTAGTAATAACATAATCTAATAAAGAAACACAATGAACGGTCATCCAAGTAGTGTAATTAATGAGTGGATACATAGAAAAGGTTACCAGCAGATTTAACAATTCATTAGCTTCATGACATGATGTGGTATTTGTGTTTATTTTGCGAAAGGTTGAACCAGTTTGGCTATATCTAAACATTATTGCACAGACTGATCAGGAGGCCTATAAATTACTCCTTTATTTCTGTTTCTATTACATACATGTCTATTTCGATAAATATACTTTCTATCATCCATTGTTAATATCTAAATCACCTCTATGTTTAGGACTAACGTCTGTAACCAAGGCTGCGATTGCCGGAAGTCAGACAGGTAACGACTTTCATTTCATTTGATAGTGCTTCCTTTTATGCTAAGCTTTTCAAACTTTAGAGGTCGAGTAGGTAAAGAGCATTACAGGTACCTCGGAACAAGCCTTTCCGGATATGTTTGAAGAAAGCTCAGTAAATTTATAAGTTCTATTATTTTGAATAAAATATCAAAATGTACCATACATCCAATATTTGAGTATTCTTGTTCCGTGTGTGGGAACTGTTCTGTACTAAACATAAATATTCTGTTAAGACTACAGAAAAGAGCTGCACCTATTGTTGTAGGAATTTGATTATGATGTAAATAGCTTGAATATACATAATAAAAAAGCATTAAAATTGCAATCCATTTTCACTAGACGTGACTATTTTTAGCATGTAGTATATGTACAACTGTGTTCATTGAAAAGCCCTGGTCCGATTGTGCAATGAGGTGGTTTTAACACTACAGTGTGAGTCCAAAAAAAAATTACACCTAGAAAATTGCTAATTGTTATAAAAATCATTTATGAACAGTAAATTATTTTACATCTTATGAAAGAGTGTTTTATCCCGAATCATTTAGTGTAATTTTGTGTCGTATGTGTTTACGCTTGGATGAACAGGGGGCATTGTTTGCGAGAGTGCAAAAATCGACTTGCGCCAAAGTTGCTTATGTGATATTTAAATAAAACAACTAGGATTTGGGTATTAATTCGGTCTTTGCAGATCCAAATAACATCCCTAACAAAATTAATCATGCCACACATATCAAATATCAAATATCAACGAACATTTGTGCGCGTGTTTGTTTGTGTGAGTGACTTTGCTTCTACAAAAAGCATATGCAACGCATTTCATTTGATACATTCAATTCGTTCTCTCACTCCGCTAATCCCAACATAATACCTACTGTATAGGCATAACTTTGGCGCAAGTCGATTTTTGCACTCTCGCAAACAATGCCTTCTCTTCATCCAAGCGTGAACAAATACCACACAAAAATGGTACCAAAAGATTTGGGACAAAACACATTTATTAGATGTATATTAATTTACTGTTCATATATGATCTTTAAAATAATTAGCAATTTTCTAGGTGTAAACTTTGTTGTTGACTCACACGGTAGTAGACTTGTTAATACGTTGAATGTTGTTTTTCCACAGTCTACTCTTGTGAATACTTTAAGAATTGTTTTAGATACGCTGGTGGTAAAATCTGGAATAGTCTACTTTTTGCTTTTTCTTATGGGTTCCCGGTAGGAGGAAATTCTACGAGAGTCAGAGTGCCTTGTCAAGGTAGCTCGGCTATTTAGGGTAACAATATTACAGCTCTTAGAAACATTCATATTAAGTGCTTTATAAATGTTATTGATATTATTATCATTATCTTTATCATCATCAATATTGATATTTGTAATATTATTACCATTATTATCATTAACCTATGGGCCTATTACTACTATTATTTTTATTATCATTATTACTAGAGCCATTATCATCATCATCATATTGATTATTTTTATCGTTGTTACGGTTGCTCTTATATGCATGTACACATATTTCTATTTTATCATCATCATTACCATCATCACCAAAATACAAACTGAACTCACATGCGGAATAAAAAAGCGCAAATCAAAATACATTGAGATAAGTTTCCATGATTAAACATGTTTCTAGGTGGCCGAGTAAAGCTCGGTGAAGGGGAATCTTTCACCATCGAATCGACCTCTGACCTTTGGGGTAAGTATGCTGGTGATCAGGATATATTGTGGAGAGTGAAGGTCCCTGAATCATGTGATGTTCTCATCGTATTCGAGTACTTCATCACAGAGACTTATATGGATTATCTGTTCATTGGAAATGGAACGAAGAAATCAGATTCTCCGGTAAGAATCATAACTATTGTATTCAAAATTGTCCGTGCAACCATCTATACTCTAGATATATATATATATATATATATATATATAACGAAAATAATAGTAAACCTAGTAACAGTAATGCAGATTTGATAATGATGATGATGATGATGATGATGGTAACAATGATAATATTTGAAATAACATTTTTAATAATAATAGAACATAATAACAACTAGACATCGAATTCGACAATCGTCACTGCGACAAATCTGCCTCGAACGAGACATAACACATGTATAAACTCAATGGGTGGATGATTTGGTCTTTAGGACTATTTGCTGGGAGAGGATATAAAACATATTGCATAATAGACTCTGTCACTCTGATAATTCTTTTTTTTTAAGGTAAAGTTTGTAACTTTTATTCTTGCGATTAATTTTGTCAAGCATAGCATAAGCCTTGTTTTCATTTTCACATAAATATGCATATATTTATTTGATAAGACAGCGCAATTCAACCTTGTTTTTAACTCGAGATCTCCCTTACAACATTTTAACAAGAACAAAGAACTGTCTCTGTCTCTCTTCGTCGTTCTTTCCCGATTTCGATTTCAGCCATTTGTTTTATTTATTTTCTGCTTTTGTCATTCCAACGGCATTTGAAAGACAATACTAATTTAGAACTTCCCTCAAAACGAAAGGGCTTGGATATGGCTTTTTAGTGGGAAAATAACGATTATTAGTTGTCGAATCGCCTTAAGTGATTGCTGGCAATCACTCGACCCAAGAAATATTCTGATTTCAGACCCGTTAACCGAATGGTCGTAAGTTTTGTGCTGCACAATCAGTTTAAATTTGGCCCTTACGAGTAATGGGTTATTGATGTTATTGAATAAAGCAGTTAACCGTTACGGACAAATCTCACGTTAACTAATAGCCGGGTCACTTCAACTGCGATTCTGCAATCACTATAATATCATGGTATAACAGATATGTTATTTCCTGTTGTTCCTGATGTTATAGACATGGGCTTTATCTGGTTACGCCGCACCATCTCAGATCAGGATGAATTTCTCTGCAGTATGGATCAGGTTTAGTACATCAAAAAGACAAGAAAAACTCGGATTCAGAGCCAACATAACACCTAAATGCAGTCAAGGTAACATACTGCTCCAATAGCGCCGCTAAATGGAAGGGTAACGGGGTCACTACCCCCAACCCTCCACTTCCTTTGATCTGCGAAAAGGAAGACAAGGGAAGAAAAGAAGAAAAAAAAAGGAGAGGAACGGAAACGGGGGGAAATACCTAGATTTTCAAGATTTCAAATTTATTCATGTTTCCAACAAAACATTACAAATGAATTATAAGCATTTAAAACAAATATAAGAAATACATGTTGGAAACCCCTAATTAGTAGCTTTATGTGACATGTACAGTACGTCCCAGAAAAAACGAAACCGATAACTATCGATGTTTTATCATAACTATTAAAGTTACAATTATAATTAATAAATGACACATATTTGTAAGGCTTAGATCCTCCTCTTTCATTTGATGCAACTCATATGATACACATTTCACGCATTGGGGATTAAAATCTATTTGAAGAGAGGAAACCAAAAAGTCATTTGGCGGACGGTATCTGAATTTCAACGAGAAAATTTCATTATATGAGTAGTATCAAATGAAAGAGGAGGATCTAAGCTTTACAAATATGTGTCATTTATCAATTATAATTGTGATCAAGTTATGATAAAACATCGATAATTCTCGGTTTCGATTTATTTTGGGGGACGCACTGTATATTGGGATTTGTCATTTTTAATTGACTGGGGAGCGTTTCTTGAAACCGTCATGATTCCAAGTTCGCCGGCAACTAACTGAGATGCGTGTCTTAAATATAACACATGTTTCAATAGGATGTCGGCGTAGTTTTACTTATGACGGTTTCATGAAACGAAGTAGTATTTTAGAAAATATTCCTAAGCTTGTTATCTTAATGGTTCAAACAAACAGTCTTCATGACAGACTCACATCGGATGCAAACTCATTTCCGCCCAAACTGCAATGTCATACCGGGGTTCAAGATTAATCATTTTTAACGACATTAACATTGATCTACAAGGCTCCTCCTTTCAATCATTATTCATTTTTCTATTTTAAATCTACGCATTGATTGATGCAATATTTTAGTTATAAGGCCGAGTTCAATGCTACTAAACACCTAAATTTCTAATACTATATTTTCCTTTGTTTCGTAGATAGTACATCAGTCGACACGGTAGGTAAGTTATTGAAATATACTTGTTTTCATGCTTATCGGCATTGGCCTATTTAAGCCGCACAAAGGGTAGTCTGCACGCCCCTGTAAACGTAACAACCAATACAATAGAATCCCTCACTGTCTTTGCAGAAATCATTGCAAGATACATAATCTTAAAGCAACAAACTCCTTAAAGAAATCACATCAAACTATGTAATATGTTGAGCAATACCTGCATAAGTTTATAGATGATTATTCTAACCCTAAAATTAAAAGTTTGATAAAATGCAAAGTAATACAGATAACTATACACTCTGGAATGTAAAGTTGTTTTGACAGACATGAGCGTTTTAAAAGGAACAACTTATTATCATTGTTGCTATTATTATCATTATTATCATTAATGATTTACTAGGTTCTGGATTTCAGGCATTGGATGGAGAGACGTATCAGATCGCTTCACCGAACTATCCAAACAACTATCCTCCAAATATAACATTAACATGGGGCTTTCAGCTACCAGACCCACGAGAATGTAGAATCTATGTCACCTTCTTAGACTTTGAAACTGAACAAGATAATGATCAGGTAATACCTTATAGCATTTGATCTGCATTATACCAACTGTCTTCTAGATCACATTTAATGATTACTTTCGATAATACAGAATTGTCTTGTACTTATCAGAGTAATATGCAATGATGGAGAGAAATCCAAATCAACTGGGAACTAAAGGAGAGCTCTTCGTTAATTTCTAACTTTGTATTAAACGTATGTCGTTAAAACAGATTTTAGAATCTTTACTAGGAATTCTAGAAATTTAGAAAATCGTGATTGATGAAAAACAATTATGATGACAACCAAAACAATGTATCATCAGAG
This sequence comes from Strongylocentrotus purpuratus, assembly GCF_000002235.5. Classification (NCBI taxonomy): domain Eukaryota; kingdom Metazoa; phylum Echinodermata; class Echinoidea; order Camarodonta; family Strongylocentrotidae; genus Strongylocentrotus; species Strongylocentrotus purpuratus. The sequence goes on from NW_022145559.1 coordinate 673,242, forward strand.
CACTCTGGTTCAACATTCGTCCTACGGGTAAGTAAAGTACTGTAAAGGATTGATAATTTTGATCTATATGTTCATATGTAGTTCCGATGGAGAAAAGGATGAGTATATGATCATTCAACCTGTTTATTCTCAGAGGGTGGGGCATGGGGTGTGTGTGTGGTGCGCAGGGGCGGCGATTTATTTTCTTGACCAAAATGCGAGGGACGAGGGAGCAGTGGCGTAATGAGCAAAACATGTTTGGGGGAGGGGGGGGGCAGAAAAAAATTCGCATCACCACCACTCTTAGATGTTACGCAGGCCATCGGAACGTTTTTCAAAGTGGGGGGAGGGGTGGGGGGGGGGGCGGGCTAACGTATTTTCGATCAGATAGAGCAAGGCAAAGCAAAGTGGAGCATAAATTGGCGTGGGGTCCAGGGGCAAAGCCTCGGCGGGTGTCAAGGAGCGGAGCCTCATGGAGCTCAGGGGTTTTAGGCATTTAATTACGGTAAGATGAGCATATTTTGATACCTCCACTGGAATGCAGGTCACTAACAGGAGTGGGGTCCAGGGGGCAGGGCCCCCAGAAGCTCAGGGATTTTAGGCATTAAAATACGATCAGATGAACATCTAGGGGCCGCCATAGCGCTCCTTGGTGGGGTTCAGGGGGGGGGGGCAGATCCCCTGGAAGCTCAGGCTTTTAAGGCATCTAATTACGGTCAGATGACCAACCAGGGGACCGCCTTAGTGCCCTTGGTGGGGTCCAGGGGGCAGAGCCCCTGGAAGCTTAGGGGAAAATCATGCCATTTTATCAACATTTGTAAATCACTGGTATCGTCTTAGAAATAAAACACGCTTGAATTTCATTGGGAGGGATTTGCCCCCCCCCCCACATCAGTACGCAAGTGCGAGGGTGCATAGTGAATGAGAGGGTGAAGTTGACGGAAGTGACTATCCCCTCACATGCTTTTGAAGTTAAGTTGCATTAACAAATCACATTCCTTAGCAAAACTATAGTATAAAAACAAGCAATATAATTTGTTCATACTTCAATTTTCTTGGTATGTACTTGAATATTTTTAAGGATATTATACGAGGGAGCGTAGCTACCGAGAGAGAATTTTTTTCATTATTATTTGTCTAAACGCTGCCCTCTTGGGCCCTCCAGAGCCTAAAAATGTGTTGCAGTCTTTAATTAGTATTTGCTATACATTTTTTGTTTGCATTTTATCAAATTCTGAGGGAGGGGGGGGGGGGGAACGATAACCCTACAAAAATGAGGGGGGACGTGTCCCCCCCCCCCCCCAGAATCGCCGCCCGGGTGGTGCGTGTGTGTAAACAAAAGGATGTCTGTGTGCATGTAATAATAATAATACAGCATTTATTATGCGCCATCGATCTAGTAAACTATTCTAAGGCGCAGAGGGATAGAATTAGAATGAGAAAAATAGAGAAATATGCGTGTGCGTGTGGGCGCGCGTGTGTGTATATGTGTGTGTGTGTGTGAGTATGTATGTGTGTTTGCGGGATGACATACTAAACAGTGCTCTTCGGAATTGGTAGGTTGTTCAATATTTAACATCTCAAACAATCTTTGAAAAGTTACGTAAACTTGCTTTTTCCCCAAGCTTGTGTGCCTGTGGGCGGGTGTGGGTGTGGATGAAAGTACGTCTTATCATGTCCATGATCTTATCGACTACTCATAATAGAAGCATCAACTAGACCCCATTCCAGAAATTGATAACTATATTGTCTTTAATTTGTGAATCATCTTTAGGTTATTATGGGTACTACACCCAGAACTTTTGGTAGTGCAATCAAAGAAACATTTTCAGGAGTGGGCGTTCCCCTCAACCATCCTATCCTCGTGCAACCAGAATACTATTCGACGTACGCTTATATTCGGTTTACATCATTAGAAACATCGTCCACGGCTCGTGGTTTTATGGCTAACGCCACAGCAGACTGCGAACCAGGTTAGTTTATTGATTAATTTTTTTAAATTTTTTTTATTTATTTATTTTTTATATTTTTTTTTATCTACGTTTATCTAGACCACAGCATCACAAGGGGGCCATTCATTTAAAATAAGTAAGATATGCCAGAAAATAGCACATGTTCTAGTCTGACACAAACCTCTCCCAGCACTCTGGTCATTAAACTTTGAAGACAAAAACAATTGTTGTAGAATTTCCCGTAGAACTGAGTCGTATTAAAGGGATCGTTTAACAAAGTTAAATCTGAGATACACGGTCCTACGTGTTATCAGTGTCTGTGATATGGTGTAATATTGAAGCCCTAAAAAATTGCGCTTCAAAATGATCAAGAAGTGCCTCAAAAAAGTAAAAATCTTTGAGTGACCGGTTTTACCATACTCGTTTTCCCCATTAGACTGTAGTGTTATGAAAACCGTCAGGCGAACGTTTTTCACAATTTGTAATTCCAATCATAAATATTTTGATAATCAGACAAGCGATCGGCTTGTAAAAGTCATGGGGTTCCTGACTGACCTAAAGGTTTATAATTATCATTGCATCATGAGCTAAATCCAAAATTTTATTTCAGAATCTGAGACAAAGTCACCGGATCCCTTTTAAGGTAATGCAAAGTTTTGGGAAATTTTGAAAATTGGATGGATAGCAATTCTTTAAAATGTTGACATATATGGATGCCCCTGTGGATGAATTATAAGCACTAGAAAAGTTAGCCCCTAAAACACCTTTGCTTTCGAGAATTGAATAATCTAAAATTTACCGGTGATCCTGGTAAATTTCGAATATTTCAAAAAGCTCCTAAGGCCATTCCAATGTAGCTGCGACCATGAAAATCTCAGAATATGCTGTTCTGATATATAATTTCCAAACGGGAATAACAAATTGGTCGATTGTAGTCAATAAATATTGTTTTGAAGCTAAAGTAATATCAGTATTTAGAGGGTGCTATACAACATAAAGAGTTTGTTATTTACAATCTCACTACTTTAAACTCGTTTTCAACCACACACAAGATCATTGAATAGAATCGCATATGCTTCCGATATGTTTATTTGAACCACATTCATGACCCATACCAAGACTTTGTATTATCTTTAATACAAAATTTGAACTGCAGACAAATAACTATACAATCTCTCAAATGTACTTTGAGGCAGATAGCAGTAAATCGCGTTTGAACAAGGGTCACTATACGAATTCCGCTGAGTTTCAGCCCAGTTATAACACCTATCGGCTATGATGTCTTTTTCAGACTGCTTTTCGCCCTCTTTCCGTCTTTTTTTTTTTTTTTGCTTGAAATTCTGCAGTGATAGTCAGAATCACAATACGCAGAGCACCTCGAAGGCGTTTTTTTTTCAAAATCTGTCAAGAGGGCCATATTAGACGCCATGTTTTACTCTGTATAATATGTTAGTATGGGCGGGCGGCTGTTAGTGCCACAGCACGTGCCATCACGTGTTCTTCATTTACTGCAGTGCTTGCGAGCCTTTTAGGTCCCACAATCTATCCAAATTTAGTTCGAATTTCGTAGGCGTAGTCTCTAGCATCCCATCAAGGATACTGTGTTCTTCGTTCTATGAAATCACTCGTGCGCCACCGTTTTTGACGCCTTTCTTTCGCCCTACCTATCTCCACTATTACAGAAGCTACAGACTTTTACAAGTTGCTCTGGATAGTGAAGTTATTTCGTTTGATACGCAGAAAGACGGGCCGCATATTGCACTCAGAGGCGGTCCTCCGGGGAAGGGGGGGGGGGGGGTGGGGACAGTGCTCCCCCACTTTTTCAAGCACCCGAAAAGTGCTCCTTTTTACATAGGAAAATTGCCCCTTTGACTTTTTAAGAAGTGCCCCTTTTTCTACATAGCAATAGTGCCCCTTTTAATTTGACAAGCGCCCCTTTTCCTTCGACAAGTTCCCATTTTCCTTTGCAATAAGTGCCTCTTTTCACTTCTGATAAGTGCCCCCTTCATCTCTGATAATTGTCCTATTTAAATCTGAGAGATACGTGCCTCTTTTACTTTGACAAGTGCCTCTTTTCCTTTGTAAGAAGTGCCCCTTGCCCTTTTATAACTACACCCTTTTTAACTCGGATAAGCGCACCTTATATTTTCACATGTGCCCTTTTCCCTTTCTAATAAGTGCCCCTTTTCCTAATGATAAGTGCCCAATTAAAAAAGGGCCCCTACCCCCTTCTCATAAGTGCCCCCCCCCTCTCTCTCTCTGGTTAATGACTCTTTTCAGGTACGAGAAGTTACTCATTTTCACTTCAGATAAGTGCCTCCTTCACCTCCGATAAATGCCCTTTTAAAATCTGATCTCGGTGTCCATTTTCTTTTAAATAATGCACATTTTCCTTTAATACAAGTTCCCCTTTTTTATTCACATAAATGCCCCTATCAACATCTGATGAGGGCCCCTTTTCCGTCGACAAATGTCCATTTCCTACTCGACTCACAACATGTTTTCATATCATTGTCTTTTAGGTGTTTCAAATACTACGACCACTGGGCTGCCAAACGAGGGAACCACTACCCCTACCTTCAAGGCTACAACACCGGTCCCATATAAACCATCTGTAGTAGTTCCCATACAGCAGAAAGTAACGAATGGTACAACGGGTGAGCTTCTCCGCCGCTCCTACGCCATCACAGACCGGGGAATGGTGCAGATGTTCCGTGGGTGGGTCGATGTACAGGGCCAGGGCGCCCCCGACGATTTCTGCAGGTAAGTCATAATCAGTGATTATTATTTGTCTCGCCCTTTCAATTATTTTTGCCGGTTGCATTATATATAGGGTTGTTGGAATAGACTGTGGCTTTGTCAATCCAGATCTAATTGAATTCAACTTGATTTTCTAAGCTTCGATATCCGATCAGCATTACATACAATGACACATGCTGTACACCATTACTCCTGTTATCTTCCTCATTGATTCACAGGCATGCGTAGAAATGGGCAACAATTTCTTGTACATGAATCCATGTAGGGTCTTGTGCACTTAGGTTATTAAACTTTAAGGGTTATGTTATTTTTACTCAATCTTCTTGTATAGGGTCGTGCGCACCGATGGAAAGCCATTCTTTTCATGTCTTCTCGCTGGATCTGAAGAAGACGATTTACTAGCCTATACTTCACCCAACCCTTCAGAAGAATGGTTTGATCCAGGTTATTCCAATACATGGTACATGAAAGACGAGGATAATGATGGGCGAGACGACTATTGCAGGTAAGTTTTATATTCTCATTTGTCTCTATTTTTCATTCATTGTCTTGGGTAAAATGTTTGCATTGTACAAACAGTAATACCACCGAAAATTTCGCAATTTTTGCAGTTTAAGATGTCACTTGACAGAGTCAGAGACATAAATGAGAACAGTTTGTTGTGACATAATGATCCAGTGATTCTTGGACTTTCATTGAATGACATTATACATCTCCCTCCAATATTTATCATCGAGTTCAATTCATCTTTCTGAGACTTTTTTTCAAGAACATCAAAATTACATTTATATCCGTGTTTCCATATGATTATGTCATTGTACATTTGCTACGGTGTATTATCTATTTGATTATATATTTTTCTATTGTATATTGTTCATGTGCTTATCAGTATTCAATACTGATAGCGCCAATGGTTATTGGCCTATTGTCGTTGTTTTTGTCACTGGCTTGAGCGTTTATCGTAGGCCTATCCTTGTTAATGTATAACTTATGAATTATCTGCCTTTCAAGGTGACACTCGTATCGGTTTCAAATTACAAAGATGTACTATTCATACTTCATAGTTTCATAAGATTTGGTTAATGATAATGAATACTTGCCATGGTAATCAGACATTGGTGCCCAAAAGACACTATCGAACTGTCAAAGACCAGTGCAATGCTCTATAAAGGCCTACAGAGGTCTATCCATGTAAGGGCTTATATCTGAAATAATGATGTCTATCACAAGCGGGTGTTAAATAGAGATTGAATAGGAAATAACACAAGCTACCATTATTAACAATCTTTTTCTCTTTACAGATGTATTGGTGGTGTGCCCTCTACGTTGGTCGTCTGTTTGAAAGCTGGAGCAAATGGATTTGAGGGACCTGGCAGCGATTTCTTACCTCCTAACTCCCCTGAAGCATGTCTCTTCCACCAAGCCGATCCTTTCTTTGGCTTCTAATCGTCTCCTCATCGATCCCATGCTAACATTGTTGGTATATTAGATCTGATAACGAACTGAAAATTGCAAGCATTAAAGGTAATACAAAGTTTTGGGAAATTTTGAAAATTGGGTGGAAAGTGAATCTTTACAATTTGATATATTTGGATGCCCCTGTGGATGTATTATAAGAACTAAAAAAATTAGCCCCCAAAACACTTCTGTTTTCGAGAAAAATTGAATATAAAAATTTACCGGTGCTCCCGGTAAATGTTGATACATTTCAGATAGCGCCTATGGCCGTACCATGGTAGCTGCGACCATGAAAATCTCAGAATATGTAGTTGTTATTTACAATTTCCAAACGAGAATAGCTAATCGGTCGATTTTAGTCAAGAAACATCCTTTCATAGCTAAATTAATATCTTGACCTTGAGAGGGAGGTATACAACATAAAGAGTTTATTATTTATAATTTCATAACTTTAGACTCGATTTCAACCGCGACAACGATCAATGGATAGTGTAGGAACGCATATGCTTCCAATATGTTCATTTGAACCAAATTCATGACCCCATACCAAAACTTTGTAATACCTTTAAGTGCGATAAAGAACGAGAGTGATTGCTCTATAGGAAAGCACTGTACGGGTTCATCTTCTTTACCTCTAATCAATCTGACAACATAGATAGTGAAATGAATCGGGGAGGGGTTCACCGTGCACTGCCCCCCCCCCCAAAAAAAAAAAAAAAAAAAAAAAAAAAATATACTCCTGACTTGAGTGTACATGTATATACAGTACAAGCGTGATTCGTCAGTTGTATTAGATTTCTATCACATGAAAAACAAGATTATCCGACATTATAATGCCTTAACATGTTACACGTCTATATACTTTAGACTACTGATAATAAGATGTTTATGAAATACGAGACCATAATAAAGGCTTTATACTGAAAAAAAAAAAATGTTATCATTGTCTTAATGTTATGCAAGTCATTATAAGTATTAAAGGAAAGGACTTATTGAACTCAGAATCAAATATATCAACAGATACACGACAGTTTCCAGGTAGGCCTATATAATGGCTTTAACAGTTCCATCTAATGCGAAATTTGAGAAAGAAAGAACTTTGAGAAATGATCGGGAGCCAGATCGATAGAGAGAGAGAGAGAGACAGGAAAAGAGAGAGAGAGAGAGAGAGAGAGAGAGGGGGAGGGGAGGGAAAGAGAGAGAGAGAGAGAGTGAGGTAGAGTAGAAGGAAGAGAGAGTGTGAGACGGGTAAACTGGGGCTCACTGGAGAGAGAGAGAGAGAGAGGGGGAGATGGGGGTAGTTCTTGCTAAGAGTGAACATAATCCTTTGAAAGGTTTTACACTTGAATTCTAATACTAATGTTATCATACACCACCTGCATAGAATCGTGTTTGACAACAATATTTCGGAACAGGAATATCAATAGAAGTTTTAGTAGGGTTTCCCTGTTTTGTATCACACGAGCCTCATCTTTGCCAAATAAAAGAACATTTCATTGCCCCGTGAGGATCTATGGCCAACTTGGTTTTAGTCTGTCACATCATGACGTTTATTCTTCTATTTGTGCTTGCCAAACAAAGCATTCACCATAAATTGCCCACCTCGAACCTAGTTAGTAAAGTCTCCAAATCAATATACCGGTTTTCTAACAGTTCAACTTTATGGAGATTCATTTCTTGGGTACCTATATTGACGAGTTACTCCATTGAACTGTTATTAATGAATAAAATATCATACTTAGAATTCAGTCTGCATACGTTACTTGTTGTTATGTCAAGCATGCCTTGGGCAAGCTTCCAGGTTATCAAGAACAACCTTTGTATAAAAGGTATGCACAAAATTTAAATATTTTAGTAAACCAATTCCATTCCTTGTCTTTCAGTTCAATAGGCTCCTCATAACAAAGGCTTGATAATAAAAATATAAAAAATCGATATGCGTGAAACGTATATATAGCCATAAGTCATTTTGTGATGTATCGGTGGTGGAGTATCCCAGTGGACCAACAGCCTTTGATACCAGCATATTTATAAGGTCTACGAGACAGACAAACTATAAGAAATAGGAGTAGAAGATAAAGTCATATTTCTTTTTAAATGGTGAACATCACGAATCTGAGAAGAGGACCAAAAAAAGCGAATACAAGAAATAAGGAAATAACAGAAGGGTGAAACAGGGAAACACATAACCTAAGCAGATAAAAAGAAGAGTAAAATCACAGAAATTCATAGGGACAGATACAAGTAAGACAATGTCAGTCTCCTGGGGCCAGTCGGTCCAGTGAACCTATCACACACACCCTCAAGTGTTGGTGCTAAAACGAAAATCATCCCCAGATAATGTTTTCATTACATTGTAGGGGTGTATACAATGTCTAAATATTGTAATTTTACGCTTTAAGTTGACCCATTCTAGGTTATCCCTTTCTTCCCCAGAAAGTGCCCTGTTTTGCTGATGTGTCCCCACTTTGAAAGACGCCCCGCTGACTCTGCCACAAAACCAGTCTGGATCTCGTTAGTTGTAGCTCCCCCCCCCCCCCTGTTCTGGTCATCTGATGACTATCAGGAAGAGGGAAGAGGGAATTGTCTTCGAGTTTATTCATAACTATAATAGTTTGTCCATTGAGGTAATCTATTATTCGATTTGCATCACTGTGTAGTGTGGGAAGTTTCAGATGGTCAGTTATTTTGTCATGTTAGACCTTTTTAGTCTTTTATTATATTCTTCACATTACACTGCATATTGACCAGTATTCAAAATACCCCTGGACATGTTGGCATTCAATCGGTTAATGCAGAAGGTAATTAGATCAAAGTGTCAAAGGTGTGCATGAGCCGGCTATCCGTTCACAAACTGACCTGAATCCGCCGGATATTATTTTTACCGTGATCGAGGTTAAATAAGCGACATGTACTTCGAGGTTCCCATCAAATCTCTACTGATTGATTCGTCTTGTTTGTCAAATTATTTTCTCTTCGCTAAGTTCATAGCGCTTATGCCGTTCATAATGCATAAACACCCCCGCTGTTTTGACATTTAAAGATACGATGTCCCTTTTGCAGCCAACATCAAATTACTGTATGTAGAACTTTGCAGGAATTATGAATATGTCATGTATGTCCTATCTGTGAAATTTAAACGTTAGCAGTGTCCTAGTATTCAAAATATGCAAGGAAAACTGTGTACTGTCTATACTTCCCTGTCAGACACTATTGAGTGACTGACTGACATCATTCTTCTTTGGTAATCACATGCAAAAAAATGAGCTGTAACAGGTACATAAGCATTTGTCTACATCAATAACCCACCATGTATAATGGCCAAAATTAAACGGATTGAATCTTTGTGCAGCACAAAATATACGACCATTCGGTACATGGGACTATTACTCAGGGGATTGCTATCATGTATGTATATTCGACAACTAAAGTTCGTTATTTTCAAACCCTTTCGTTTTGAGGGAAGTTCTAAATAAGTATTGTCTTTCAAATGCCTTTGAAATGTAACCTTTTCATTTTGTTGACCTGCAAATGAAACATAGTACATTTAAAGTTGAGTTCTGGTCATGCGATTGCATTGTGTACTGCAAGATTCTGGAATCATCAAAATGATAAGAAATTGAGCCCAGTCTTGGTAAAGTTACAAGCAATATACACATACAGATGTATATGAGGCTAAACGAACTTGTTGCATAAAAAGCCGTCCATATTTTATGATGTTGCATGCCATATTTAGAATATTACGGCATTTGAAGAGCGATGCTTTTCAAGGAACATTTTTTTATCTGATGTTCTTCCACACTTGCATAATACAATGATAACGCCCACAAATTATTTCTCACCTCTTCCCAGAACTCAACGTTTTCTTTAAAGACGTGACCAAAAAAATGAGCAATCCTCGAAAGGTCCTCAAAGTATTTCGCTAAATAAAGCCTTGTTGACTTCCAATCTTTTTTTGTTTTTGTTTTTTGGTTTGTAATGCAAGGTATATGGAAAGAACATACGTCAGCCCCGCCCCCGGAAACTGGGCTACTCCCCCTAATAGTGCACATATACAATGTGTTTTGTCTTTTACGAAGAATTGGCCAATCATGACTCGACAATGAATAATACAATATGACGTATACATCCCACTCCCCCCCCCCCCCCCCCGCCCAACTCGCCACCATCACTAAAAATGTTGTCAAATCTAGTTTAACCAATCATATCTTTCGGATTACTGGATTATAATCATTTAATTCAGTGCCAAGAGAGAATCTCTTTATTTGCCTCTCAATAATGTTGGCGGAATATAAGGGTTATTTAAACTTGCATAATAGCACATGAGAGAGATAAGTAACGGAGCTCGAAGCTGAGACTAATAGTTTAGGAGTCGTATCTGGACAAGGTTTGTATGTCATTGTGATTGAGGAACTCATTGACCATGGACAGACTGAACCGTCTGGTGAAGCGGATCTCTATCATCATGCTATGGGCAATAATCATCATGGTGGCAGGTAAGAGTTCTATATCATTTTTTTTGTTCTTCATTTCATTTATTTTTTATATTTCTCATATAACATAATACATTTTTGTTTGTTTGTACTGAAATTACAATCAATATTACATAATAAATAACATAAAGATAAGTGGTCAATATAAAGTACTGATTTAACTTAGAGAAATATGATGGGACCTACATGAAAGCAAGCTTGTAAATCTGTAGGCCTAGGTGAAATGATTTGTGGTAATGATTGGAGGACGAGTTTGAATAATAACCTATCCAAATAAATTAAAAATTAAAAATTGGAAGAAAAAGAAACACGCGGTTATGTTGTTTATATTTTCCTGCCTTTTCGTACGATTTAGACAAATGAACATCTACGGTTCAGCTAGTAAACGAACATTTCAGATAATAATATAATGACTACATTTGTACATATATTCACTGTATAGATACACACATACAAAATGACGAAGTTAGCAAGCGCATTGTGTCAGCCGGATATAAAAAGAAAGGGTGATTTTTTTTTTTTTTTTAATGTAGACGTATTTCCGAAAGCACGACAGCCAAACCCAAAAACGCTTGCAAGTAAAAGTTGTACATTGATATCAACTACACTGTCGCTCATATAGTTGAAATATTTTTTTAACCTCAATTTATGGAATTATTTTGACAATGATTTATTCCTAAAAGATCTAGATAATAGTATACATTCTCAGATTTTATTGAATAATATTTTGCCAGTGTTTTTTTGCGTGATTGCTAAATCATGTGTACGCTACTATGCTTATCAACTAGGGGACCTACGCCATTTAGTCATAACTGACAGTAATGAGGATTAATGCCCCACAAAAGGACACTAATATAGCACATCGACACGGTTTTGATACTGGGGCCTCACAGTAACGAGGCCATTGCTTTGCCACTGAACCATGACTGTACGCAGCGGGGGCTAGGATAGGGTGCAGTTCCCACAAATAAAGCAAACAAAGAAAATGCAATAATTTCCCCCGGTCCCCAACATAAAAAAATATTCTGTGTGCCCATGCCTTGAGCCATAATGCATGGCCTTAAGCCACAATGCACGGCCTTACAGAGGATTGTTTTTCTTTACATCCGAAAGAGCACCCAAGCTCATGATAGAACCAATAGTTTTATTTCAAAAAAGAAAGAAAAAAAAAACTGAGTGAAAAATGCGTTGACTATAGAATACAGTAGTTGATACTTTTTTCATATTCTCATTGTTCCATACTTTTACATACTTTTTCACAAAATTATAACTTTCTTATTAGTTATCCGATTTTGCTCAAACTTTTTTTGATTGGTTTGTCTGATTTTTTTGCTTCTATTGAAATTAATTTATTTTGGTCCTTTAAAATGACGATCCTTATACTTAAGCCAATGAAACTTGACAGACACATGTATCCAAGCACATGACAAATGTTTGCCACATTTGGTAGAATTTGACGCAGATGACAAGACACCCTACCGTCCCCCCCCCCCTTTTTTTTTGCAAGCGTATTCTGGTTGGCCAAATGCAGGGCATCTCGAAGCCGGATGTTTCTAATTTGTCAGGGGGTTGGGCATTTTACACGCCCTTTTATACTCTGCATAAATGTTAGTATGGACGGCTGTTATAGTGCCGCAGCGCGCGTCACGACGTGTTCTTCATGTACCGAAGTCCCATTGCTTTACACGCAGTGCTTGCGAGCCCTTTCCAGTTCCCTTCCTCTATTCCAATTCCTTTCAAACTTCTTAGGCGTAGTCTCTAGCATCCTATCAAGGTCACTAAATTCTTCGTTCTCCAAAATCACACATGTGTGACCTTTAAGGCGCCATTTTGTCCGTTTCGGGCTGTTTTGGGGGCCTTTCTTTCGGCCTACCTATCTCCACTATCGCAGCAAGTACAGACTAAATGCATCCGCATCGTTCTGATACGATTGCAGTAATTGTTTTTTGTTCTTCATGTGTTTTTTTGTTGCCATATTCTAAAAGTAACGCAAATTTGTGTAAATAACACACATTCATTCAAATGATGTAAATTTGTTATATTATTAAAGTGAATTTGCCTCTAACATTGTCTTTTTTAAAATACGAATTCTTTTACACTAAGTGTAGTGTAGTCTTTCAATTCAATGCCTTCAAACAAATTGATATGAACTACTCATTTGATTGATTATGTCTCTGTTAATAATATCCACGTTTACTTTTACAATTTACTTTGTGAAATTACTGCAAAATGTTAAATATATGTGAAATGTGAAAAATAAAGTGGAACTAGAACTGAATTTATAGACCAACGTGACTTGCTGTAAAATTGACCCTCTTTTAAAGTGACTCGGTAACATTGTTGAAGGTTGATGAAAAAACTGCGTAATTTGTGTATGAAATGTTACTCATTATATTCCTTATATTGTACTATTAGCGTGCACACAGTCCTGAAAAAAAATCTCAAATCACAAAGATTTTCATTTTTTGTAAAGGTGTCACTGGTCAACATCCTTTAACAGTAAATTTTCCCAACCGTTTTTCCATGAAAATAAGACATAAGACAGGGTTTAAAAAATCTTTCAACACTTAAATTTCTGGAATGGTATAAAGAGCCAATTCATAGATTTGTTACGATTTACATTCACCTAAAATGTAATTAAATTGTAATGTAATCTCTCTTTCTCCTTCCCTTCTCTTGGGTGAGTGTGCGTGTGTGTGTGTGTTGGATGTGTCCGCTTGTGATTATTTTCAATGTTTTACTTATAATTTGTTAATTTTGTAAAAGGGGTACCAGTCCACAAGATCCTTTTTGGTTGCCCCTAACGATATGTTAATTTTATACATGTATATGATTATGTCAATATGTTTTATTGTATTGTACTATTTTGTTTTTATATCGTTGAATAAAGATGAATTGAATTAATATAGTTGGGAGAATTAAGGAATCGATCAGATCAGTTTTCCCAATTTTAATCATTAATAACGGTTTGTTTTCACTCAAACTTTCAGATTATCTTTAATTTTACATCTAGCATTGAAGTCATTACAGTAGCACTATTTGCTCTCATCTGAACAATGTGCCCAAGTCCCTTTGATGATACATTCATCTCTATTCTCTAGTGAGAAACAGATGGGAAACATCCATTTTCAATTCAATTTAATTCAATTTCAATTCAATTTTTTCAGCCAATAATTAAAAAAAAAAATTAATCACACTGGTAATGGTACAATTATTATATGATGACAGGCTATGGACCCCCTGAGAAGCAAAGCTGGTAAATGGGGCCCATCAACATACAATTACATACAAATATAATAAAACAATACTATAACAAACAAAACAAAAAAGAGTTTACAACAGACTTAACTCCGTTTCGTTGACAATCAGCCATGCATGAAGTCTTTCGTTTACGAATATAATAAAAACAGGCGCGGATCCAGGATTTTCCAATAGAGGGGGCCGGAAATAGAAAATTGCGCAGACCGTTTTTTCAACTCAACATACCAATACTGACAAGGTCATATAAGAAGCACCATACCCAATTTTTGAAATTTTCATCGGGGGAAGGGGGGGGGGGCTATAGCCATCTTGCCCGAAAAGGTTTTTTTGTTTGTTTCACAATTCGGTTAGTGAGCGAAGCGAGCGAGAAAAAATTTGAGCATAATATGTATTTTGTGAAAGTGTTATTTATCACCAAAATAAACGAGAAAGATATCAAAATTCATATTCGGGCAGGTCGCTGTCCCCCCCCCCCTACCACCATCCATTACGCACGAAGCGCAGAAGCTTTGATGTTTCAGGAAATTATTAGAGAAAGAAGAGGATTCGTTGTACCATTCTCGACTCTTAATCCTAATTGTCTGAATTCAGTTCCTCCCACCTCCCGCGCAAAACGCGGAAGCTTTGACCTTTCAGTAATTATTAGAGAAAGAAGATGATTTGTTGAAACATTCTCGACTCGTATTCCTTGTCTGAATTCAGTTTTCCCTCTCCCGCGCGAAGCGCGGAAGCTTTGATTTTTCATAGTTTAATGAATTCAGTCTCCCCCCTTGAAGCTCGAACTTTCATAGTTTAATGAAATTATCAGAGAAAGAAGATAATTCGTTGTTCCATTCTCGACTCTTAATCCTTCTCTGAATTCAGTTTCTCCCCTCCCGCGCCAAGCGCAGAAGCTTAAGGTTTCATTAAATCATTAGAGAATGAAAACAATTCGTTGCACCGTTCTCGACTCTTCAATCCTTGTCCCCCCCCCCCCCCCCCCCATCGCGCGAAGCGCGGAAGCTTTGACGTTTCATTAAATTATTAAGGAAAAGAAGACAATTCGTTGTACCATTCTCGACTCTTAATCCTTGTTTGAATGCAGTTTTTCCCCTCCCGCGCGAAGCGTGGTAGCTTTGATGTTTCATAAAATTATTAGAGAAAGAAGATGCTTCGTTGTACCGTTCTCAACTTGTCAGAATTTTCAAAAATGTTTTTTTGTCTGCTCCTTTTTCGTCCTATGTCCTCTTACTGCCCCTACCGCCCCTGGCTACGCGCCTGCTTTAAAGGCAAAATGAAACAATTATGATTGTGATAGAAGCAATAATGTAGAAATGAAAGAAGTTTTGTGTTATCGGGCGAGGGCCAGGGCGTAGCGACCGAGCGAGATTTTGCAATGTTGAATGCTGAAATTAAGCATTCTAGAAAATCCCTAAGCCCAATATGTACGTTCTTTCCGCTATATTTCTCCCTATCGGGCCCAAGATTGCCGCCCCTGTCCATGATTACTACCAACATGAGTTCAAATACAAGCACAAGCGAGGGGGGGGGGGGGGGGCTTTCTTCTTTTTCTTTTCTCCTTTTGTTTCTCTCTCTGTTTCTTTTCTCTTCTTTCTTTTCTCTTCTTTCTTTTCTCTTCTCTTTTTTTTTCCTCTTCTCCTTTTCTTCTTCTCTTCTCCTTTCTTTTTTCCCTTCTTTTCTTCCTCTGTTTTTTCCCTTTTTTTTGCGCCGCCAATAGGGGGGCCGCGGCCGTTTCGGCCCCCCCTGGATCCGCCACTGAAAAACATACTATAACAAAAAAAACAAAAAAAAACATATTTGTATATTCATACTTATTACAAAACACTTAAAAATATCTTGCAAACACACTCAGCCATACTCACTCACTCACACACAATGCACTTTAAAGCATATTATAAAAGAGAGACAGAGAAATAGTGAGATAGAGAGAGAGAGTAGAATATTAAAAAGAAAAAAGGAAGAAGAGAAAGCACATGAACAAAGCGAAACATGATATTAAAATGTATAGTCCTACCTAGTTTTACAAATTAATAAATACTTCCCTTTTGCACATAACTTTAAATCTAGACAAACTTGATCTTATGTCCTCGTTAAATAATTTAATTTGCTTATTCCCACATTTCAAAATGATTTCAATGCATGGGTTGGACGTACAGGGGTTTGTGTAATAACATTTTTTGCCTTGTGTTATGTGAATGAACAGATGAATTACTAATAAACATGTTTTGACAAATGTGCGGAAGATTACCAGTGTGGAAATGATACATAAATATACAAGTATTAAATAATAATAGGTGGACAAGAAGAACCCTCATTCAGGTCGAGGGTTCGAATCCCGACATGGCACTAATATCCTTTGTCAATATATCAACCTGCACTTGCTACATACCACTCATATGTTAAATGGGTACCCGGTAGGATGCGGCCGTCAATGTTCGTCAAACAGTTTTTGGGCGTCAAGTAACACCTGGCTGGAATGCTCCCCAGGGAGTGGAGATTGTGCACACAGCGTGTGCGGGTAAGCACTGAATCCAATGACCGGGGTAATAGTATATTTTTAAAGCGCTAAAAGACTTTTGTATTAAGCGCTATATAAAACCTAATTATTATTATTATTTTTATTTTTTTTAATTATTATTATTATTATTATTATTATTATTATTATTATTATTATTATTATTATTTTTCTGCTAAATCATACTTTCGTATGAGAACAATACGTTGAATATGTTGAAATTCGAATCGCCTTCTTTTCAAGTATTTTCATTTGTTTTCGATGAGACGAATATGAATTTCCCCACACTTTATTTCAGTAAGACAAATGGGGTAATACTATTGAGTTGTATAATAACATTAGCACATTTCGGGGAACGGTTAAATATAATTTTGATAATACCCCAATAGATACTTTCAAAGTTACATCTTTAATGTGGGTTTTCCAATCCAGGAATTCGTCTACAGTAACTATAGTATTTTGAAATGTGAAATATAGTTTAAAATTTAAGTAAGTGTTATTAAATCTTATGAGGACGACTCTTTCAATGCAAAGGAGTAGGAATTTACATTCAGCACTTTTAGCAGTATGTCAGGAATCACTTCTGGTGCCAGTAGAATCAGCTGCCCCCTACGGCTCCCACTGGCCGTCCAAAAGGCCCACTGGTCTATTATCTTCATTATTATGCAGAGAGGATATTACGATTAGTTTGTTTTACCTGACTTCTAAAAAAGTATGTTTGTGCTTGTAAGTAAGCAACCAAGGGGCGGACGATTTCAAGTCCTCCCAGGGGGATTCGGTAAGGAGGTTTAATACCTTACCAAAGAGCGCTGGCGCATCGACCTGGTTTCGAATCCGAGACCTCCCGGTTACGAGCCATTGCGCCAACTAATCAATCATTTTGATAACGTAAAATAATCTGATGTTTTATTTCAATTAGGACTAACGTCTGGAACCAAGGCTGCGTCTGCCGGAAGTCAGACAGGTAATGACTGTCATTTCATTTGATACTGCTTCCGTTTATTCCAAGCTTTTCAAACTTTTTAGGTCGAGCATGTAAAGAGCAATGCATGAACCCGACCTCAGAAAAAGCCTTTCGGGATACGTTCGAATTTTGAATTTTGAATTTTATTATAGACATCATAAGAATCAAACTTGATGGATATTGTGACAGAAGCGCTTGTGCTACTGTTATTTATGAAAGTATACTGCTATTACTACTTATTTTCCCCTACTACTACTTAATAATAATACTATTACTACTACTACTACTACTACTACTACTACTACTACTACTTCTTCTACCACTATTACTGTTACTACTTCTACGAAGTACTAATACTACTACTACTACTTCTACTACTACTACTACTACTACTACTACTACTACTGTAATACCACTTCTACTAATAGGCCTACTACAATTAACATACAAAAACAAATACTACTACTATACTTCTACTTCTACTTTAATACTTCTAATACTATCTCTACTATAATACTACTACTACTAATAATAATGTTACTACTACTACTACTACTACTACTATAATACCACTTCTACTATTATTATACAAAACAAATACTGCTACTACTACTTCTACTACTACTATTATTACTACTACTTATAATACTATACTACAACAACAACTACTACTACTACTACTACTACTACACTACTACTACTACTACCACTACTACTACTACTACTACTACTACTACTACTACTACTACTACTACTACTACTACAACAGCTACTATTAATTATACTTTTAATACTATAATACTAATACTGATACTACTACTAATATTCCAAGTTTCCAAAGGTCTGAATTCTACTATTACTATTATCATTAATTGTATCATTATTGTTATCACTATTGCTAAAATAATTGTTATTTTTATTATTATTAAAATTCTTATTCTGATTATCATCATCAATATTATCATTATTATCGTTGTCAGAGTGGTTGTTTATATCTTAATGTATATCTATTACTATTCTACCGTCATCAATGTGGAATGAAAAAAGCGCGAATCACAATACAATGAGATAAGTTTCCATGACTAATTGTTGGTGTGATTATGTTGAACATGTTTCTAGGTGGTAAAGTAACGCTTGATGAAGGGGAATCTTTCACCATCGAAACGGCAACTAACCGC
Organism: Strongylocentrotus purpuratus; assembly: GCF_000002235.5. Classification (NCBI taxonomy): domain Eukaryota; kingdom Metazoa; phylum Echinodermata; class Echinoidea; order Camarodonta; family Strongylocentrotidae; genus Strongylocentrotus; species Strongylocentrotus purpuratus. Next base: position 691,802 of record NW_022145559.1, read on the forward strand.
TTCGGTAATTATGATGACAATCTGGATATATTGTGGAAAGTGAAAGTCCCTGAATCATGTGATGTTCTCATCGTATTCGAGTACTTCACAACACAGTTTAGACAGGATTTTTTGTATATTGGAAATGGAACGAAGAAATCAAAATATCCGGTAAGAACCGTCATTACTGTATTCAAAATGTTCCGTTCAATCATCCTTACCATATATACATGTATAACATAAATAATAGTAAACCTAGTAACAATAATGAAGATCTTGATGATAATGATACACATAATAGTAATAATAATATTAATAATATGGATAATGATAATTAAAATGATAATAATACTGATAATGAAAATGATAATAATACTGATAAACATAAAAATAATGATAATAATAAGAAGGATGATATTAAGAGGAATACAAGTGCTGATGATAATAACTGTTTCTTATATTTCGCCTAAACGTGACCGACAGATTTCATGTTAAATATAAACCGGGTCACTTCAACTACGATTCTGCACACACCTTTATTTCATAGTATAACAAATATTTCATTTCATGTTCTTCCTAATAATATAGACATGGGCTTTATTTGGGAGTACCATACCATCTCAGATCAGGATGAATTTCTCTGCAGTATGGATCAGGTTTAGCACATCAGATTTTGCAGGATATCGTGGATTCAGAGCTAGCATCACACCTCAATGCAGTCAAGGTAACATACTTATACAGTGACGTAGCTACAGGGAAGGGGCACGAGGTCACATGCACATACCCCGAAAAGAAGAAAACAAGGGGAAAACCCCGAGAAAAGAGAGGAACGGGAAGGAGAGTGGGGGGTGGGGACGATACTAGATACCTATCACCACCTTCCACCCCCGTCCTCCTAATCAGTACCTTTGTAAATTACAATTTCATTTTCCAAAGAACTTCTGGATCATGTCATTTGTATTTACTTTGTTTTGATTTGTACTACTTCTCGTGAAGAAATAAAACATTTCATGAAACAAAATATTCAATGAGCGCTGCACTCACTCCATGTGACATGTAAATTTGGAGTTGTGATTTTCCTTTGACTTGGGCAGTGTTTCATTAAACTGTCATGATTCCAAGTTCGCCGACGACTCACTGAGATGCGTGTATTATATTTAACACATGTTTCAATAGGTTTTGGGTAAAATTTTCCGAATTTGTTATCTAGTGGTTCATACAGTCTTCACTACCCCCAATGGATGCAAACCAGTTCCACCCAAACTGCAATGTCATTCCGGAGATCAAGATTAATCAATTTTACCGACATTAAAATAGGTCTACATGCTTTGGTGCAATGTCCCTCTTTTTTAATTTTAATTTTTAAGTTAAAGTCTACGCATTGATTGGCGTAATATATTAATTATTAGGCCAAGGAATGCTACTAAAATCCTGAATTTATAATACTATATTTACGTTTGTTTCGTAGATAATACAACAGTCGACACGGTGGGTAAGTTCTTGAAATGTAATTGTTTTTTTGTACTTATCAACATTGGCCTATATAAAAAGCACAAAGGATTATTTGCTCGCCCCTGGAAAAAATACCAATTGAGAAAATAGAACACCTCACTTTTCAGTTAAGTGAGGAAATCGTTGCCAGATACATAATCCTCAAATTGATATTTATACCTTATACACCAAGGACATTTCCTGAAACATTTCCTGCTCGTCCTTAAAGGTAAAGACCAGTATTGGAAACGCACCAATTTCAAAAAATGAAATGGAAGCTCTCATTACCAATCATGTGAAAGAATATGTTTTGACTAATACATGATGATAACAAAATTTGCAGGGAAACCGCCTACTTATTCATATATTTGGTAAATTTGTTTCTCTCATGGACTGTGAGAGATATAGGTTAGTCCCATATACATCTTTCTGTGTGTAGTGCTTGTAACTTTACAAAGAATGGGCCAAATTTCTTATCATTTTGATGATTCCAGAACCTTGCAGATGCTAGATGCTAGATGATCAACCTTTTCTGATCGATTCCACAACGTTTCTTTCACAATGCAATCGCATGACCATAACTGGTCTTTAGCTTGAAAACAGTCATGAGAAATACCTGCATAAGTTCATAAATTAATACTCTAATCATGAAATTAAAAGTTTTGCTAAAAAGTAAGGTAATAAAGATATACACGCTGGAATATAGTTATAGTTGTAATATTACATTTACTTCATTGTAGAGTGTCAGGAGTCTCAATTGTTCAGACATTAGCACTATAGTGGGAACTTATTACTATTATTATTATTATTATTATTATTATTATCATCATTATTATTATTATTATTATTATTATTGTTATTATGATTATTAATATTAATATCATTATTATATTAATGATTTGTTTAAAATTATTATTACTATTATTATTATTACGTTAACTGGTGTATAATTATACTAGGATTCTCCATACCTCTAATAATGTTGGATCTCTTCACGTCTAATTTGATTAATTTCTTAGGTTCTGGATTTCAGGCATTGGATGGAGAAACGTATCAGATCGCTTCACCGAACTATCCAAACAACTTTCCTCCAAATACAAGATTAACATGGGCCTTTCAGCTACCAAACCCACAAGAGTGCAGAATCTATGTCACCTTCTTAGACTTTGAAACTGAACAAGATAATGATCAGGTAATAGTTAAATAGCATTTGATCTGCGATATACCAAATTTGTTCTACATCACATTAAAGAATATCTTTGAATAATACAAAATTGCATTGTACTTATCGGAGTAATTTGAAATGATGAAGTAGAAGCGAAAATCAACTGGGAACTAAATGAGAGCTTTTCGTTAATTTCATACCATTTACTTTATCTTTACTAATAGATTTTAGGAAGTTTACTAGGAATTTTAGAAATTTCTCTGATCATAATTGATGAAAATATAATGACAAACAAAACAATGTCCCATCAAAGCACGGTTCATTGAGTGTCTGTCAGTCGATAGTATGTTCAAATGTAGTTCAGATGGAGAAAAAAGAGGATGGGGCATGAGAGTAGTGTATATGAGTGCGTTCATGTCTATTTGTGTGTTGTGCGTGTGTGTGTGTGGGGGTGGATGTGTTTGTTTATGCGAGTGTGTGTGGGTGTGGGTGGGGGGGGGGGTGGGTGGATGTGTTTGTTTGTGCGTGCGTGTGCGTGTGTATGTGCGTGTGTGCGTCTGTGTATGTGTGCGTTGAGTTTGTGTAGGGGGCACTAAACACTAAACAATGCCCATCGGAATTTGTAGGTTGTTGATCATTTAACATCTCAAACAAACCTGACAAAGTTGATGAGCCTAATGTAATTTACTTTTTCCCCAGCTTGTGTGCCTGTGGGCGGGTGTAGATGTGGGTGAAGGTACGTCTTATCGCCTACTCATCAAGGAAGCTTTAATTAGACCCCATTCCAGAAATCAATCATTATATTCTCTTTGTTGCTGTTCTTCAGGTGATTATTGGTACACAGGGTGTTAGAGTCAAAGAAACATTTTCAGGAAGGGGCGTACTGCTGAACTATCCTTTCCTGGTGCAATCAGAAGACTCTTCGACCCACGCTTATGTTCAGTTTATATCATCGGAAACATCGCCCACGGCTCGTGGTTTTATGGCTAACGTCACAGCAGATTGCGAACCAGGTTGGTTAATTGATTGATCGGTTAATTGATTGATTGATAGTTTTTTTATTGACTTACGTTTATCTAGACCACAGCATCGAATGAGTTATATTCAAATTATAATAAGTAAAATGGGCAAGATAAAAGCATGACCCCCTCACAGCACTCTGGTCATAAGACCTTAGAAATTGATTTTGTCGTAGAATTTCACGTAGAACTGAGTCGGATTAATAAAACATTTCAGATGCAGACGAATAAATATGCCATCTCGCAGTACACGAGATGAATATTTTGTTCTTATTATTGTTCTTTTATTATTCATCTGTTCATCCATTTTTTGTTTTGTTTTAGGATACCACCTAGACTTGAAGCGCAATGAGACATATCGGCTGAAGACGTCGAACTATCCTCTCTATTACCCGACAGATAGTGACGAGTCTTGGGTGATAAAGGTTCCACAAAGCTGTGACATTCTCGTAGAAATCGTTCGATTCGCTACACAACTCAACCAAGATGGTCTTCATATCGGAAAGGGATATAATATGTCTGCTGATGAAGTAGGTTCACATCAAACACATTGCGATGGGATGGGTGTTGGAAAAAGCCACTTTCGAACATGCTTTAAAAACAATTATAAGTGATCTTATATTTCTTTTAACTATTTGACAGCACAATTTGTTTAAATTAGGAATATTTCATAAGATTCATGCATACAGTATATTGTATACATTTCACTAAGAGTTCCTTAACATGTTCGATATCATGTGGAGACAAATGGTACATAGAGTGAAATGAAGATTGCAAACTTTTTCATTGGACTCCCGATGCATGCACTAACTACCTTCCTAATCTTAATTCCTGCACGTTCAATAACGATATCGAAATGATGTCACGTGTGCAACTGGCTTTTGAATATTTTGGGGCTTGAAATTGTTCATTTGTGAGATTGAAACGATTTAATATATCTCTTTACATTATATTTTTCAGCTGTTTTTCTTGTCTGGAAACTCGGTGCCGAGATACCTTGAGGTAAAGTCTAACCTGGCTTGGGTTAGATTCACATCAGATCAGGATGATAGCTCCAGACATCACGGCTTCGATGCTCACGTCACATCTACTTGTAGAAATGGTTAGTCTCTTGTAGCACTGGCGTAGCGTCAGTAGTGCCATGAAGGGGCACTGGCGCAATTGGGAGGCGGGGGGGGGGCAACGTAAATATTTGGTACATAATTAAGCAATTTATCAGGGGAGGGTCGAGTTATCCTTTCCTTACATTGTCTGTCCCTTCTCCTCTCTATCCCCACCCTTCTTGACCTTCATAGTGAAGGGGACGTGCCTCTGCTCGCACCCCTCCCCGGTAAGTCAGCCACCGTCATTGGGTGTCATATAGGTTTTAATTATTTGATTATTGCTTTAGAGGTAATTGTGAAGTCTTCTTATGAAGATACCAAGATAATCTTTGTCATTAGTTTTAAACCTAACATTAGTCGTCCTTATCCACTGTATGAAGATAGGTGTCAACTGGTGGCATCAAGGCTATAGAGCAACTTCCAATCCTCCTTGTTAGAACAGTATGTAGTTGGTTATCGGCATAGCTTGAAAGCTGATATAAGCCTTATATATGCATTTATATTCCAAATACTCTTTGACTGATAAGGTTTTCTTGTTCTTGTCTTTGTACAGATGCCGCGATCGAGCATAGTTTTGATACGAGAGGTAAGTGCACGCTGTAAACCTTTGTTATATATTTGGATTTCATACGCTTGCCTTGAAGGTAAAAGCTTGCCAGAGGTTTATCCAACCTAGCGTTATATACCATGTATGTCACCTGCCTTCTCTTTTACAGATAGTAATAGACGACTTAGATATTTCATTACTAGCTACATGTCGCAGAAGTATCCATTAATTTGAATGCATTAATACTCTGCCAATTAAACACCAGTCGGCTAGGCTTACCGCATAGCCCTGATAATTGTCTGGCCCTACGATGCATTATCTCACCTCCAATTTCCGTTGACACACATTAAAGGTAATACAAAGTTTTGGGAAATTTATAAATTGGGTGGATAGTGATTCTTTGCCATTTTGATATATTTGGATGCCCCTGTGGATGTTTTATAAGCACTAGAAAAATTAGGCCCTAAAACACTTCTGCTTTCGAGAAAAATTGAATATACAAATTTACCGGTGCTCCCGGTAAATTTTGATAAATTGCCATTAGCGCCTATACGGCCATACAATATTAGCTGCGACCATGAAAATCTCATAATATGTAGTTGTGATATATAATTTACGAAAGGGAAGAGCTAATCGGTCGATTTTAGTCAAGAAACACTGTCTTATAGCTTAATTAATATCTTGACCTTGAGAGGGAGCTATACAGCATAAAGAGTTTATTATTTACAATTTCAAAACTTTAGACTCGTTTTCAACCGCGACAACGATCAGTTAATATTGTAGAATCGCATTTGCTTCCATTATTTTCATTTGAACCAAATTCATGACCACATACCAAAACTTTGTATTACCTTTAATAATACGTTTTCCCTCAATGTATTCAGGCACTGCTGTAGCACTGTCTAACGGTGATATTTATTCCATATCATCACCCAACTATCCAAATGATTATGGGAACCAACAACACATAGCATGGATGTTCAGGATACCAGATAACTGTCAGCTTAATATCGTTATGAATGACTTCCAAACAGACGGCACTGATGACAAGGTTTGATTCGATTTCATTAAACTTATCTTTTTATTTATGATTCCTTGAAACCTTGAAATGATATTCCCTTTCAGCAGCTCCTAGAAGCTTCTTGGGGATGAGGACATGATGTCCGTCAGTTTGAGATGCCATGGTAAACGATAGCTCTATCACATAATTATGTAGATTCAAATGAGTCTTCGTTTGTTCGTTTGTTTGTTTTACCTGACTGCTTTAATGTATGCTTGTAAGTAACCAACAAATAGAACGACGGCGTTAAGTCCTTTCTGAGGGACTTGGGAATGATAACTTTTTTTTTTACCAAAGAGCACGAGCGGTTAAGAGGCCACTACTCTACCAATGAGCTCTGCCATTGTTTTACCACTGAGCCATCGCGCGTCTGAGTGTGCACCGAGCGTCTGAGTCTGCACCGAGCGTTTGCCTCTGTGTTTATTGCATTTGGGATCGGACAGGAGGCTGCATCACATGAATGACTGTATGGAGTGCAGCCTCTCTTGATACATAAGTAGAAGGTTCCAGGCTCTTACACAATATGTTTGTGTAAAAGCCCGACAAGTGTTTCTGGCATGGTGACAATTGGAAGTGGTTTGTTTCATTGGCAGTACCAAAGCTCTCAATTTACATGAAGGAAACAAATATGCACAACGTTGAAAAGAAATCGGAATGCGGCTAACGGAAGAGTAGTTACAATGTTATGCAATCGCACGCACAATTTTGATAACGTTTTGTCCAAAACAAACTGAGCATGAATAACCAGAGTTGAGCAAAGAATGTTTAAAAAAATGTTGTACATGATTTAGAAATAAAGTCATATAATATGTTAGTCGGTAATTGTCGGTTTGACAGTTACTAGCATTGTAACACGATTTTGAAGGTCTCGTGGTATAGCGGTTCATTCACTTGCCCCCAAATCCAAGGGTTGAGGGTTTAAATGCAAGCCCGGCACAAACGTCCTTTAGCAAGATATTAATCCACATTTGTAATTGGACACGCTGCCTTAGATTGACTTAAAGGGATAGTTGAGTTCTTGTTTCAGACCGCAAATGCCTTCAAAGTACATGGTTATTGCTCTTATTCTTATTTATGACATTTCTGGTGCTCTTTTAGGACCTAAAATTGCTATGAAAGTAATTTTTTACACCAAAATTTGTGATCTTTAGCCAATACGATTGTACTAATTCAGCTCGACTTAAAAAAAAAATACGGTGACCGTTAATTAACTAATTAATTAATAATAACAATACACGAGCCGACTGGATGTGCTTATTACAACCAACACGAAAAAGCCAACAAAAATCCAACATCGGCCTTGGTTGGAGTAAAACGTATAAGGCGCTCTTTTGTTTTTTCAACGGCTGGTTCAAATTATCGAATATTTGTGGGGCACCGCCAAATATTAAGAGAATCTTAGTGGCCATGTTCTGTATGAATGGTTGCGAGTAATTTTCAATTTCACGTTTTAGGTTACAATCAGGACACCGGAATCTGTGGTCAGTGAGTTTAATGGTGACGCCATACCCGAACCAAGCTTCATCAATTCCACGGTGACAATCGTTAAATTCGACAGCGGTTTTAGTGGCACGTCTAGAGGATTTCAAGCTGATATCTCTCCTATATGTGACAGTAAGTATAAACAATCTGTGTTGGTGTCGGGGCTAACTCTGAACTATAGTACCAACCATTCCGGCGGCAATTCTGGGACAGTTGGTATTTTATTTGTAAGGGACGGTGGAGGTGTTGTCATCATAATTGATAACTGATAAGGTCCTAGAATGTTTGTTTGTTGTGTTTCTAAGGTAAGCATTTATCTAATAAAAATCAAAAGCCTTCTTGTAATTTAAGTTTGATGAGAGTTTCAATTTTTAAGTTATTAATTTATATGCAAATTATTCCATTTTTTAAAAAATCTTTAGACATCTCAAACATGTTTGTATAGTTAAACAAAAATAACGACGACACTAATGCTCGCCCTTTTTTTTTCTTCTCTCTCTCTTCCTTTGTCTTCTCAAAGTCATTACTACAGAGACACCTTCAACAAGTAAGTTTATGCTGGATTATTTCGTTTCAAGCTTCATTCTTAGTAGAATGAAGCCTGTCCCAAAAGCGTAACCCGTCAAGCCTATTTATACGAACCCGTTGATTTACATGATTTAGAACTGACCATCTAGATAGTTCACACATAAAAGAGGTATGAAGCTTAATGATAGAGGTGAGTTCTGGTCATCCGATTGCATTGTGAAAGAAAAGGTGTGGAATGTATCAGAAACAGTTGATCATGTAGAATGTAAGTATTGGTGTGTACTGCAAAGTTCTGAAGTCATCAGAATCATAATACATTTGGCCCAGTCGTGGTAAAGTAACAAGCAATGTACACAGACATATTTATATGGGACTACACAAATAGTGTCAGGGCTACTAACCTTGATTTACTAATCTTTCTATGGTCATTACTCAGCCAGTATACATTTTCTACTAAAATTGTTTGGCACTGTATGACTTTTATTTGTAATATTGAGCCATTCAGTGTAAGTTTCGTTAGATTCTGTGAGAATTTTTTTTCCCTTTGTTTAAAAAAAAACAAAACTCACCTTTATCTTTAACCGAACACCCCTTACCCATTCAGATCTCCTGAAAGCAATGCTCTGGATCTAAAAGACATTTGTTATGTTTGACCCTTAATGATTCAACAGTGCTTGATTTAAAGGGATGGTTGAGTTCTCGTTTCAAACCGTAAATGCCTTCAAAGTACATGGTTATTGCTCTTATTCGTATTTGCTGGTGCTCTTGTACGACCTTAAATTGCTATGAAGATAAGTATAGACCCCAATGTATGAAATTTATCCAATACGATTATACTAATTCAGCCCCACTTTAAACAAAAATATGGTCACCGTTAATGAATTGATTAATTAATAATAACAATATACGTTTAATACATAAATGATATTTATACTAAATATGTTTCCACCAAATCCAGGACCCCTTTTTCAGGATTAATACATGTAACCAAAACATAGTATTGTTTTGATGAAGTTTACATTTTAAGGGTAAAAGCTTCTTTCCTCCACATAGTTTCTCCGGTCATTCAACCAATCGAACCCCTCACCGTTCTACGAGGTCAACCGACTCGTGTTATGTGTACTGTAATACTCGGTGACCTCCCTATTCACTTCCGCTGGCTAAAAGATGGAGATGTTATTCCTCTTGGAGTTGGAGTTGAGTTTGTAAATGGTGCTTTCTCTAGCTCCGTAGTGATAGCTGATGCTTCTATTGTACATGATGGTCGCTACACATGTGAAGCAAGTAACTTAGCTGCTGCAGTCAACTATACAACAGCTCTTACTGTACAAGGTGGGCCTAATTTGCAATATTTAAAAATTGGGGGAAACAGTTACAAATTACATAATATATAAAAAATAAAAGAGGCATTTCGGCGAATATTCTGGTTTGGTAGGATGGATGAATTAACCAGCAATGTGAGACTTAAAACCACTCTGAGTGCTGGGAGCCCACCCCCCCCCCCACACACACACACACATACACCCACACACATTAGAGGTAAAAAAAAAAAAATCTTTGAGTGACCGGTTTTACCATACCTGTGTTACCCAGTAGACTGTAGTGTTATGAAAACCGCTTGGCAAACGGTTTTCAAAATTTGTCAAAAATATCTTGATAATCAGACAGGCGATCGGCTTGTAAAAGTAAAGAAGTTCCTGACTGACCTAAAGGTTTATAATTATCATTGCAGTAGAGCTAAATCCTTGATTTTGTTTCAGAATCTGAGACAAATTTACCGGATCCTTTGAAGGAAGACGTTATTTTATTTGTTGTTACAGAAAACCTGGTCGAACTGGGACGTGGCGATTCGTTGTTCGTCAAGACACCTCAATATATATGGGCATATTTTGGGGACGTAGTAGGTTCCTATACCTGGATTGTCAAAGCTCCGCAGAACTGTACTGTCCGGATTGAATTTCGTGGCCTTACAGCGACGGTACCCGGAGATGTTCTGGAGATCGGATCAGGATACAATATATCTACAAATCATGTAAATAAACTTATTTGTTTATTTCTTTTTCCAGGTAGATAGTGAAAATGTATAACAATGTGTAGGGATCATGGGTGTCGATACTTACGTAATACCTATTCATCAGGGGGGGGATGAATGAATAGATCATCCCCCCTGATGAATATGTATCAGTGACAGATCGACACCCATGGTAGGGATACAAATAATGTTCAACTAAAAAAATATCTGAATGCAATCACGCAGTGCCGTACCATTACACAGTATCATTGGAAAGCGTACTTAACACTCTACCTGAAGTATTAAAAATCCCGTGGGGGTTTAATTGTGTGGGGTTGGTTTTTTTTTTTATTTGACCCCACACAGTTCGTTAAAACATCAAGTTATTGGCAAAATGGTAGTCAGGTACAGGAGGGAAAGAAAAGTAATTAAAAAAAATAACAACAATTCTCGTATTAATGATGCAGTGTAGTCTAATGTATGTGTCACTGTTTTCTGTGAAATTATCCTATTTTCGGAAACGAAAAACTAAGTACAATGTTCTTCTGGCAATTTTGTTTCCTCATCTTTACTTTTCAACCTTTGTTCTTGTTTTTCTCTATTGATATTGCCTAAGGTACAGTAATTGCTATCGTGTTATTGGTCCATTATAGATTTGGAACTTGACTGGAACTGAGGCGAACATCCCGACGTGGTTCGAAATAGATTCAAACGTTGTGTGGATGTGGTTTAGACCAAACGACCACAAGATTCCTGCATCATCTGGATTCAGTGCCGTTCTAAGGCCTACGTGTGATCAAGGTATGTTAATATACTGGTTTGAAATGCTAGAGCGCCATATGGCCACATGTGTACCACCACAAATATTAGATATTTTGACAAATTTGAAAAAAAAACCGTTGAAAAAAACGAAATAACGCATTTTACGTCGTATTTATGCCAATGCCGATGTTGGCTTTTTGTGTTGCTTATAATTATTACGCACAACCAGCCGGCCCATGTATTGTTATTTTTAATCAAATAATTAATTAACGGTCAAGGTGTTTTCTTTAAAGTGGAGCTGAATTGGTATGATTGGATTGGCTAAATTTCACACATTTTGGGGTTTAAAATTCCCTTCATAGCAATTTTAGGTTCCTAAAGGGCACTAGAAATGTCATAGATAAGAACAAGAGCAATGACCATGCACTTTGAAGGCATTTGCTGTTTGAAAACAGAACTCAACTATCCCTTAATGATTAGGTATAAAATAACACGTAGTTGCTTTAATAGAAGGAATTTTCTGCGTCATAGTTTAAATTAAATTTGTATTTGAATTACAGTTGACTGATATACCTTTTTTCTTGGCATCACAAACCAACGTAACTCTTTACTTCTTTCCTAATTTTTCTCTCAGATGTAAACGCCCAGTCATACATTGACACGAGAGGTAAATATACAGATTATCAAGCTTTATTTCCCAGGATATTTAGTTCTTACATATCTAGAAATTAATCTATTAAAGTTGATTCGTATGCAGTAAAAATTGTTGTGTGAACCAGCGACTTGTAATAAATCAAACCTTATTAATAAGAATCTGGATAAAAAATTTGCTGAAGACGCTCAACTGTTAAATTAAATCCCTACTGCACTACTTATAGCTACTTGCGCCCTCTATACAGCCGAAAATGCCTAAGCGGTACCCATTGATCCCCCATGATGCCCTTTTTCTTATGTTAATTGAGAGCTTATTTGATGAGATAACCACCTGCAATTGACCTCGCAGGGATGTCTTATCCCTCCATGCCATACATGTGCAGAGGGGCTTTAAGAAAGTATTCAACCGATAGACGCAATGAAAGAAGTAATAAGATAGACCTACAGTAAAACTGATAAAACAGTTATATTCAATTTGTACATGGCCTCTTAAAAAAAGAAACAGTCGAAACACTGAGAGATCAACGCTAATAATATGATGACACATGCATGAAACTAAAGGTTTCCTTCTTTTTTGTGAAAGACCTTTACAACAAATCATTGTAGAAAGCTAACGTATGTCTCATTCTTTTATCCAGGCTCTGGTGTATCACTATCAAACGGGGATTCCTATACCATAGCTTCACCTAACTTCCCTCAGAACCATCCTACTTACACGAGTACAATCTGGCTTATCAAACTCCCTCAACCTGATTGTCAACTTACCATCGATTTTGACAATTTTACAACAACATCGGTAGATAACATGGTAAACGATCTTACTATTCATTCATCCTGCGTTTTACTGAATGGTTATCTGGGGCAATGTCGTAGCGTGAGTCTTGGTATGGAAGGGCGGAACGGGAAGGGGGTGCACCGGCCTGAAAGATTCTCTTATGCCCTCTTCCTAAACCGAGTCTTTCATCATGGACTGAATTAGTAGTCTGAGTGTATTTTTTTGGTTTGAATTTAAATATCAGGAAGACATTTGGCTATGTTAAGCGGGACTGCAGTACTTGTAGCTAATTGCGCCCATCTATATAGCCAACAATGCCTAAGCAGTACCTGTCGATTCCCCATGGTCCCCTTTTTCTTATGTTAATTGAGAGTTGATTTGATGAGATAGATACCTGCCAGTGACCACGCAGGGAGGTCTAATCCCTCCTGGCCAAACTAGTGCAGATAGGCTATAATATCTTCTAAAAACTTCATGATTTGAGAGATAAAGAAAGGGAAAGGATATTGGGGGATGGGGTTTCATTTTATGTCTGGATGGGCGCTGCTTACCAATAATCGCTTTTTTGTGTAAATGGGGGCATCATCCCCTGCCCTTTCCTAAACCGTATTATTTTAATCAAAATGTTGAAGACTTTTTTTTTTACTATGTGGTTAAGTTAAGAACTCTTTAGAGCGAAGGTAAATCGCACTTACTTAAGCTCTTGGAATGTAGTTATACTAATTATTGCGAATGGGATCCATTTATTTAACCTTTTTCTTTACAACCTCTTCATTCATTCACATAGCTTCAGATCAGTCCATCTGCTTCATTAGACACCGTTCGTGCTACCTTATATGGTGACGTCATACCGGAACCAATAACCTTCACTTCAGCCTATGTTCTCATTCGGTTCAGCAGCAGATCGTACTATGGCTCTGATATCACCTTAGGATTCAAAGCTCATCTATACGCTGACTGTGAATCAGGTAATCGATCAGATACGATACAATGATATCGTCTGTTCAGAGCTCGAAGGGCCGCTGTGTAAATGTATTTGTTGAACTTTTCTTGCTCTAAACAGACGATATAATGTTCTAGAGTAATCTACCATGATTGAAATTCGACCGGGTTGTAAAATTATAGCTAGTCACCTATTATAATATTAACTTGGATTGTCGCGGTATACGTGACTGTTATATACAGTATAACAAAGCATGATGCGATTGGATAGAATGCCTAAAGTCAATACTAATAATAGATAACTAGATGTTATAACAAGCAACACGGACTAAGGACTGTACTGCAACCATGAGAGGCTGGATAATCCTTGGTAACATAATGCAAAATATGATCAATTCCGAGGTGTCAGCAGGCTATTAAGCCAAAATTTCCAGAGGCCCGATGTGTACCTAAGGCAACTATACGTGGGGCTCACTAATACCTTTACAATACCATTCTCAGAGACATCCACTCTCTGGATGAACTTATACATGAGATTACGTTATACAGCCGAACAGACTGGAACATTCAACTCAGCAAACATTTGACTGGCACTAAAGTATCTAGGTACCCTAAGAAGCATTCTTATGGCATCATTATAGGCCACAGTAAGCCTGTGCAAACTGCTCTTCTTAAATTTACTCCACAGATGCGCAGTATACAAAGGTGTACAGTATGCCCTAAATAATGCCACCTTCACATCCGGAGAACACATATGAAATTGCCTAACGAGCATATTACCTTGAGCATATAATTTACGACACTGTCGACTAATATCTTTATCATCACAAAGGTCCTCAGTAAAGAAATGACCAAGATACATGACCTCTGTACACTCATTGAGTTTAGCTCCACATAAATAAAAATCCGGGAATACCAATCTACGGTGTTCCTTACATCTAATTATCATAACATGACTCTTTTTTTCATTATATTTGACATCATTATCATATCCATAATCAGAACAAACCTTGAGCAAACTCTGCAACCCAGCAGTTGACGGGCTAATAATAACGAGGTCATCTGCATACATTAAATGATTGACTACTATACTGCCAACTATACAGCCTTTTTTTACAAGCATTCAAATTGTCGGAAAGACCATCCATGATAGGTTAAAGAGAAAGGGAGAAAGAATACTTACCTGTCTAAAACCACTGACATGGAATGGTTCAGACACACTACTTTCCCATCTAGCCATCATTGTTTGATGGGTTTACCAAAACACGAGTATCCTAATCAGGTTCTTAGGAACAGTGGCAGATCCAGGGGGGCGAGGGGCCCAGGCCCCCTCCTCCCCCTGGAAAAAAGTGTATTTTTACATTTGTTAACGTTAATTTTACCTTTTTCTGAAGACGAACCGCCCCCCCCCCCTCCCTGGCGCTCGAGGGGGGGGGGGTGCAAATTTTTAAATTTGCGAGGCCCCCCCCCCCAAAACAAAAAAAAACAAAAAACAAAAATAGTGCTCACTACCCCCCCCCCCCCCTCCCCTACGATAACTTGCAATAAAAACTTTCAAATACGCACATGTCAGTGCCATGTTTGGCTTTAAAACCGAACTGGTTAAGAGCTAAGGGTCCATTCTCCATTCTCATATGTGCCCTTTTTTATCTTCAGTATCCTCTTAGGTACTTTTTGAATAAATGCTCTTTTTCCTTCTTATAAGTGCCCCTTCCTTTTCTCATAGTGACCCCTTTTCATCTCTAATGAAAGTTCCCTGTTTATTCTAACATGTGCCTCGTTTTCTTCATAATAAGAGCCATTTTCCGCTTTTCATAAAATCCCACTATCCCCTTTTCATTAAAGCCCCCTTTCACCTCCGATAAATGCTTCTATTAAAACCCGATCGGTGCCACTTTTTTTCAACTAATGCATAATTTTCTTTATTATAAGTGCCTATTTCATATCTGTTCAGTGCCCATTTTCAGGTGCGATAAGTGCCCTTTCTCACCTCTGATATTTTCACTTTTAAAATTGATACGTGCCACTTTTCTAATAAGGAAACTATCCTCTTTTCATAAATGTCTCTTTCCACCTCTCATAAATGCCCCTATTAAAATTTAATGGGTGCCCCTTTTCTGTCGACAAATGCCTATTTCCCATTCTCCTACATGTAAGTGCCTTTTATTATCTCTGTTGAGTGCCTCTTATTAATAATAATAATTCTAATACAAACGGCGCTTATAAAGCGCTTATCACCGAAGTCTCTTAGCGCTCTTCTTGTAGGTGTGTCTGTGTGTATGTGCGTGTAATTGGGTTTTTACAGACGTGTATCAATCATATATGATAATTTACGTCATGGGAGCGGCCTTTAACGTCACCATCCGAAAGGCGTGGCTCAGTTTCGAATCGAGGTCGTCTGAGCCAGATTGTAGGCGAAGACAGACAGCTGACTAAGAGAGCGTGCCGCTAGTCCAACTCAAATTGCAAAGGTGTAAGAATATTACCATTTGTACTTTGACGCGTGCTCTTTTTCTTTTCTAATAAGTGTCTTATCCCTTTTGATTATTGTCCCCTTTTCCTCTCATCATTAAACGCGCCCCTAATTTCAAAGGACTAAGAGCAATTTCCCTAAAAAAGCTCGCTCGCTACGCTCGCTCGCATTTATATATGATGATATTATTATGTTACTTATCAAAGGTGTTTCAGTCTTTTACGCTCACTCGCATTTATATATGATATTTGTATGATACTTACCAAAGGTCTTTACAGTCTTCAAATATGAGAAAGTGCTTATAACCCCATCAGGATTCGGGTTTGTCCTCTTTATAAGATGTAATATTTTGCACTGCGACTTCATAAATCTTAAAATCTTTCCTAGCTCGCATTGCCCTCTAACAAATAAATTTTCAGACCATCAAGCCTAAATGCAAAGTATGATGCTTAATAAAAGCAATATCTGTTATGATGTATAAAGAAAAAACATAATCGTCGTAGGGGTATATACCAATGTTAAAAAAAAAAACTGATATTTTCGCTTTGAGATTGTTCTTTGTAGGTGCCCTTTTTTTCTCTTCAGAAAGTGCCCTTCTTTTTTTGGTCCCCCTCCCCCTCCAACACTTTAGAAGTCGCTTTACCACCCCTGGATAAATGGTTAAACTATTCTTACCATTTTCATAATAACTCTTAAGATTTGGACGGTAAAACTTCCATATGAATGTTTTGTATATCAATACATAACTATGCGTAAATAAACACGCACACATATACACACACAGATAAAGTAACACTTCTAGAAGAAGTTTTATATATCAATTTATTTCGAGTCTCATGAAATATGAGGCAAGTAAAAGTATGAAGATCACTATTTTGACATGTTTGATAATGATCCGTCTCCTGAGAGAGTTAGCAAGAAGTATAATATTACATTCGTATTGAAATTATATATATATATATATATATATATATATATATATATATAACAACTTATACGAGAAGGCTCATTTCTAACCAACTCATTTTTATCTCTATAGAAACAAATGATACTCAGCCGTATGTTGATGTAATCGGTAAGTAAAACAGTACTTCTACATATCTCAATGCTCCTATTGTGTAAATGAGTTGAATGTTAAAAGTTTATTTTGTGAATGATTTAGTCTTTGCATACGCATATGAAGGATAGTCTATTATCTTTGAGACATCACATTTGTAGTTATTGTTTTGTGAGTGCCATTGATGGAATTCCATGAAGAGTGTTTTTACCTACGCCCGCTAGTGATATTGTATATATAAAACTAATCCATGTGCATGAGTTAATCTAGGCTTTATTGACATT
Organism: Strongylocentrotus purpuratus; assembly: GCF_000002235.5. Taxonomy (NCBI): domain Eukaryota; kingdom Metazoa; phylum Echinodermata; class Echinoidea; order Camarodonta; family Strongylocentrotidae; genus Strongylocentrotus; species Strongylocentrotus purpuratus. The sequence continues at coordinate 709,134 of NW_022145559.1, forward strand.
CACAAAATAATCCCAAAATAGGGAATAACTGCGCGATCTAATAGATGAACACTAGTGTATTGAGAAAGAAGACATATATATATCAGTGCGGACTGATGATGCCCACTTTACGACCTTAATACTTTTAGTTTCATAGCTATTTGAAGATTTGTGTTTCTTGTTTACTTTCCCTGTCGGAATGATGACTTAATATCACCGTATCTTTGCGTAATTAGGATAAACATATAGGCAGATAAGATTACTTTTTCCCTAGCGAATACATTTATGTTAAATGCATTTAAATAAAATCTCCTTTATTATAAAGTTGTTTGAAATGCTTTTACTCATATAGGTTCCAACGTAACTATGTCGAGTGGAGATACGTATTACATCTCTTCACTCAGCTATCCATACTAAAGTTTTGTCAACTTATTTTGTTTAGGTCGTAACATCAGCCCCTCTGCTTGTGACAAAATATTCCATCGCTTCCCCAACTATCCTTTGTGAGGTAGCAAGAGAGAGAAAGAGAGAGAGAGAGAGAATCTTAAGAGAATGCTTGATGCAGATACTTCCAATCAACCTTTTGTTTTACAGGTGGTAACGTCAGCCTCTCTGATGGTAGCAGGTACTCCATCGCTTCACCCAACTACCCTTATGGTAAATATCCTGCCAGACAAGATATCACGTGGCATATCTATCTAACGCATCCACGATGTCAACTCAGCATCACATTTCAAGTTTTCCAAACGGAAAGATATTTTGACAAGGTAAGTATGTTATATCAACAAGATTGATCTAGTTTGTTTCAAAATAACGTTTATTTTCCTTCAGAAATTATTATGTTAAGTATGCTAATTATACAAGTTACCCATGGTAACGAGTGTACTTTAAAACCATCATAATACGGAAATGCTGGCTTATTGCCTGACGCAGGAACTCGTGTTAGGTAAGCATAAGTTCACAATACGAAATAAATCGATTTACTAACTCTTCATCTTGCCTTTCATCTTGCCTTTCAATTATTGTAAATGAATCATGAAAACCCAAACATCCAATTCAATTTTCATAAGAAATATCAAACTCAATCGGTTTTTTCCAATGGGTACGTATAAATTTGAGACAATTTAGAAGCAGGAGTAATTTTACCATTCCTTTTCTTTTAATTTTTTATTACTTCATTCGAAATATTTATACTAAATCAAACTTATAGATGTATGTCAAAGGTTTCACCTTAAACGAGGTTTAATTTAGAAGGTAAAACATACATTTCTCAACTTGCGACCTCACACTTTGAACCGATTTCGTGTCATAACTTTCACATATCAAGTTTGTGTTGTTGTTTTTTATAAAGAGAGTAATATTACTGAATACAGGTTTACATCAGTACGCAGGGCAGAGAGCGCATCTATTATGGTGACGTCATTCCCGCCCCTTTAATCGTCACATCATACTATGTTGTCATCCGTTTTACCAGTGACGGCCTCACAGGATATGAAGGGTTTAGAGCGAACCTCCTAGCGCAATGCGAAGAAGGTATGAGATTCAAAACATAACTAATGCAAGGGTTTTAAAAAACAATTAAATAAAAACTAGAGTTATTATTGTATGTGTTCATCAAGATAAATAAAGTAGCAATTCGGTCAAGCAAGAAAGCAACAACAACACAAAAAAGAATAAGAGGGGAAAAACCAATATTTTCAAATGTTTTTACAGAGTCGTAATGGAAAAATTGTTAACATATTTCAACTAATACACATTTTCTTTAATTATAAGTGCCCCTTTTTCATTCTTATAAGTGCCCCGTTTCATAACTGGTCAGTGCCCCTTTTCAGGTGCGATAATTTTCCTTTTGACAATGATACGTGTGCCTTTTACTTTTTAATAGGGGACCTATCCCCTTTATATAAATGCCCCTTTCCACCTCTCATAAATGCCCCTATCAAAATCTCATGGGTGCTCTTTTCCCGTCGACAATAACTTTTTCCCATTCTCATATTAAGTTCCCCTTTTTTCATCCCTGGTCAATGCCTCTTTTTGTAGGTGAAATAAGTGCCATATTTTTCAACTCTGATAATTACCCTTTGATACTTTGACACGGGGTCGTGCTCCTTTTTTTTAAAAATAAGTATCCATTTCGATGTCCTCTCATCATTAAACGCGCCCATAATTTCAAGCGACTAAGAGCAATTTCCCACAAAGCTCGCTCGCTACACTCGCTTGCATTTATAGATAATAGAATTATGATACTTATGAAAGGTCTTTTCAATGATTATAACCCCATCAAGATTTAGTTTTTCCTCTTCATGTGATATTTTTTTTCTCGCACGGCGACCTTAACATTTTTTCCACGCTCTTAAAAGAATTTTCAGAATATCACACCCAACTGCAAAGTATGATGCTTATTAAAGCAACATCTTGTATGGTGAATAAAAAGAAGAAAAAAAAGTCAAATCATCCCTGATCATGAAATCAAAATATAGGCGCCGGAAGTGGGGTGGAAGGGGGGGAGGGGGCAGTTGCCCCCTCCCCCCACCAAAAACGTGGGGGGGGGCAAAATGCATTTCTGCCCTCCCCCTTAACAAAAGCAGTAAAGAAGTAAAGATGGTTTTTATTTTTAACCTAAAAGAACATAACAATTAAAAGAACCTGAATTAAATCACATATAAAATTCCATTCAAAGAAAAGGAAAGTTTAGCAGGAATTATATTTCCTAAACATTGCGCATGCCATCTATATTTATCAATGGAGGTTTTTATAATAGCGATACGCGCACATCGTGGACATATTGTGAGAGAATGAGAAAGCGTGTCTCTTTTTGGTTATAGGGGTGAGGAAGACATGAGCCCCTGAACGCTGGCGTACTGATGGGGGTGGGTATTTCTTTTTCGATACCAGTGATTTACAAATGTCGCTGAAATAACATGATTTTCCGGTATATTTTCTCAATTATTTTGTAAGTCATACCTTTTTATGCGTTTGTTAGAAAATTAGATATTCCCAAATTTACATTCGGGCGAAAAATATGTTTTTTTTATAAGCCTTTATGTCATGGCTTGCAAAACGGCTGGGCTCGGGGATTTTTTGAAAAAGTATGTCAGAGAGAAAAAGAAAGAAAGAGAGAAGAAAAAAATAAGTGACCTGCCAATGTCACAAATGAGGTATCAAAATATGCTTATCTGACCGTAATTAAATGCCTAAAACCCCTGAGCTTACGGGAGCTCTGCCCTCTAGACCCCACCAATGGCCCTAAGGCGGTCCCCTGGATGCTCATCTAACCGTAATTACATACCTAAAAACCCCGAGCTCCCGGGGTCTCTGCCCGCTGGACCCCACAAAGAGCCCTAAGGTGGGGCCCTGTGTGCTCATCTGACCGTAATTAAATACCTAAAACCCCTGAGCTTCCGGGGGCTCTGCCCCCTGGACCGCACCAAGGGCCCTAATTAAAGGGCGGCCCCTGGATGCTCATCTGACCGTAGTTAAATATTAAAACATATGAGCTTCCGGGAGCTCTGCCCTTGACTCTCCGCCAATTAGTGACCTGCCAGTGTCACAAATAAGGTATCTACATGTGCTTATCTGACCGTAATTTAATGCCTAAAAACTCTGATCTTCCAGGGGCTCATGCCCTGGACCCTACGCCAACTCACGCTCTACCTGATCGTTAATACTCCACTTTGAAAAACGTTCCGCGGGGCCTGCATGTAACGTGTAAGAGTGGTGGTGATGCAGATTTTTCTTCTGCCCCCCCCCCCTCCTAACGTGTTTGCTCATTGCGTCACTGCCCTTGGAAGGTAAGCCCCTTTGAATTATTGCCCCCCCCCCCCATCCAAAACTCCTTCCGGTGCGCCTGAATTACAATGTAGATTCATAATACTGTACCAATGTCTACAAAATTGTACATTTTTGCTTTCAGATTTCCCTTTATTTCTGCAGAAAGTGCCTTTTTTCTTGGTGCCCCCCCCCCTCCACTTTGGAAGTCAACCCGCCACCCCCTGGCTTCAGTAATATGTTTCCATGCAATATTCGCTTGCATCTGTTTTACACCCTATCACACTCATACTGCGACTCAAATACTAGTTAGTCGCGGATGTAGGTCTTGTTTTGCACATCCATAAGAGTCATTTATCGACGCAAAACTTTTGTATGAGTGACTAGCGCGTATCTTAAGACAGCATGCCAATGTGACATCGTACATAGCGTGACTGCAAAACGAACTAAAACTCTAAACATTCCTTTAAAGGTAAAGACCAGTATTGGAAACGCTCCAATTTCAAAAAATGAAATGGAAGCTCTCATTACCAATCATGTGAAAGAATATGTTTTGACTAATACATGATGATAAAAAATTTGCCGGGAAACCGCTTACTAATTCATATATTTGGTAAATTTGTTTCTCTCATGGACTGTGAGAGATATATGGTAGTCCCATATACATCTTTCTGTGTATAGTGCTTGTAACTTTACCAAGAATGGGCCAAATTTCTTATCATATTGATGATTCCAGAACCTTGCAGATGCTAGATGCTAGATGATCAACCTTTTCTGATCGACTCCACAACGTTTCTTTCACAATGCAATCGCATGACCATAACTGGTCTTTACCTTTAAATGGCGCATGCACATGTTTCCTTCTCTGGCTTGATTAGGCCTAGATTATGACCCAATTGAAATGACGACTCGTGTGCGCTATTCAAACCGGGGACACGCTTTAGTATGCCACATACCCCCGATAGTTCAAAGTATTGTTACGCTATTCATTTTACCTTCAGTTTTTGTCCCTTGGATCCTTTTATAGCGCTTTAAAGATCGAACCATTTGTTGATGCAGACATAATTATAGGTCATAAAAATGACGCTGAAGGGCGTCATTGGTCAATGAACTCTTACACAGCTAATATAATCGAGAACTCACATGTTTTATCATTGTCTTTTAGGTGTTTCAACGACTATGACCCCCGGGCAGCCAAACGAGGGAACCACTACCCCTCAGACAACTACCTTCAGGGCTACAACACCCGTTTCATCTACACCATCTGCAGTAGTTCCCATACAGCAGAATGTAACGAATGTTACAACGGGTGAGCTTCTCCGCCGCTCCTACGCCATCACAGACCGGGGAATGGTGCAGATGTTCCGTGGGTGGGTCGATGTACAGGGCCAGGGCGCCCCTAACGATTTCTGCAGGTAAGTCATCATCAGTGATCATCAATTGTCTCTCCCCTTTTAATTATATTAGCTGGTTGCATTACATGGTTTGTAAAAATAGACTGGCTTTGTAAGTCCAGATCTAATTGAATCCAAACATATTGATTAACATTTTTTGTTTGTATATGAGTTTGATAAAAGATCTACATGATTGTTTTAAGCTTTCGATATCAGCATTGCATAAAATGACGCTCACGTGATTCAACTACTGTACACCATTACTCCTCTGTAATATCTTCCTCATTGATACACAGGTATGCGTAGAAGTGGGCAACAATTTCTGGTACACGAATCCATGTAGGGTATTGTGTACTAAGGTTATTAAACTTAAATAATTTAGGGTCGTGTGCAAAAAGTTATTTTTACTTAATCTTCTTGTATAGGGTCGTGCGCACCGATGGAAAGCCATTCCTTTCATGTCTTCTCGCTGGATCTGAAGAAGATGATTTACTCGCCTATACTTCACCCAACCCCTCTGTAGAATGGTTTGATCCAGGTTATTCCAATACATGGTACATGAAGGATGAGGATAATGATGGGCGAGACGACTATTGCAGGTAGGTTTTATATTCTCATTTGTATCTGTTCTCTTCATTTATTGTCTAGATTTAACAAATTGCATTGTATTAATATTTTACTTTACAACATCGAACAGTTTCAGATGTCACTTGACAGAGATATAAATGAGAAGAGTTTGTTGTGACATAATGATCAAGTGATTGTTGAACTTTCATTAAATGACATTATTCATTATCTCCAATATTTATCAAAAGGTTCACTTCTTCTTTTTGATGAGTTTTTTCCAAGCATCTAAATTACCTAGAAGACACTGTCGAACTCTTAAAGACCGGTACAATGCTCTTTATAGGCCTACAGAGGTCGATCCATGTAAGGGCTTATATTTAAAACAATGATGTCCATCACAAGCGGGTGTTAAATGGAGATTGAATAGGAAATAACACCAGCTACCATTATTATCAATCTTTTTTCTTTACAGATGTATTGGTAGTGTGCGCTCTACATTGGTTGTCTGTATGAAAGCTGGAGCAAATGGATTTGAGGGACCTGGCAGTGATTTCTTACCTCCTAACTCCCCTGAGGAATGTCTCTTCCACCAAGCCGATCCTTTCTTTGGCTTCTAATCGTCTCATCATTCAATGTTAACGTTGCTCTTTATACTCTAGCTACCAGGTAAACTTCTTCTACAACGTTTGTTACCATACGTTAGCTCACAAGTGTTTGGCTGTTTGTATATTGATCTGATAACGAACAGAAAATTGCAAGCATTAAGTGTGATAAAGAATGAGAATGACTGCCCTATGGGAAAGCACTTTACGAGTTCATCTTCTTTACTTCTTATTAATGTAATAAAATATACAGTTAAATGAATAAATTGGTACAAATATTGAATATTTTGTAGACAATGTTGGAAGATTCGATACCACTAAAAAGACTGTCGGTTCTCCATTTAAACTTGTATGAGTGTCGTTAATGTAGATTTTTTTATGTTGATAATGTTTAGTCTAAAACCTAAATGTAAAAACCAATAGTCTACAATGTATGCCTATGTACTTTGTTTCTTGTATGGAAAAAGGAAACTTTTTACCTACCTCTAAAGAGAGAAAAAGAACGAATCTGTATTGGTGACATTAGATTATATCAGTATACAATGATCCTTAAATAGACCCCAAACCAAGTAAATACGATATTGCACCGATTCCTGCTGTGAACTATGACCATTATAGTAATGTGTTTCAATACCGTTTGTCCATCTGGATGACCTTTTTACAGTAAACATGTCATGTAAATCATTTTTAAAAGTGACTGCAGGTTTATATAGAATGAAGCTTTATCCTTCTCCAAACTAAAAGGCTCGATTTTTGTATCTTTTTCTAAAGATGTGTAAATAGATAACAATGAACGTTCATGTACGCTAGCTGTATTATCACGTGACTAATAAAGAGATATAAAGATCTCATTGAGTTGATTGCTGTGTGTTTGTTAAATTATTAGTATAATTATTCTTGGGTTAAGCGGACATTTTTTATTTTTTTTGGGAGCCCAAAAAAAAACGCAACGACTCAGCCAGACGAAAATTCGCTCAGTGGGGGGGGGGGGGGGGGGGGGGGGGGGGGGGGGGGGGGGGGGGGGGGGGGGGGGGGAGAGGACACTTCTTTTTTTTGTCTCAAAAATTTGAAAAATTGACATTTGCTCCGTTGGGGGGGGGGGGGTAAGGTCACCTTTCTTAGGTCAGCCATGGGGGTAATTTTTATTTTTTTATTAAATAATTAAAAAAAAAAAAAAAAAATCAAGGGGGGGGGGGGGGTTAGGGATTTTTTAGGGGGGTTTACACACATTAAAATACCAAAGGGGGGGGTTTAACCCCCCCAAAACACCCCCCCCCCCCTCCCCTGCGTACGCCCCTGGTTGAATTACTACTCTATGAGCAAATTGCCTTCGTATGGATGATGAGTTGAAGTTATATTTTTTTGCCGTATTGTGTGTAATGCCCTTGCATATGCGCCGTCATTTGGATGACGTATTTTAGGACTGCGTCAGCATCTTTCCCTGAAATGACTCGACATGACAGAATGATATCATACCAAAAAGGTAAATGAATAATTAAACAGAGCCAACATTACGTAGAGTTACTTGTGAATATTCAGCTACAGCCTTCATTAGCACAGACTGGTAATAACGCAATACAGAAATTACGACTTCTTGAGTCACTCAACTTAATTGTATTAGAGTTCATGTACATGTATGTCATGCTTGTGCCATCGAAGGGTAGTTGAATGTGTTCTCAGCTCAGTGGCATCAACGAGAGAGATAGAACAAAACAAGGAAGATCGAGGGAGGGTGGATGGGGGAGAGAGGGAAAAACAGAGACGGAAATATTAATCCAATGAAGAGAAAGACAAAGGAGACGAGGAAAGTGTGTATGAAAGAGTTACATGGGGAATGAGAGGAGTATTGGAGATAGGGAATTGGTAACTAAAAATAAGGAATATTTGATAAAGAGGTAGGTAAAGGAGAGAGATTGAGAAAGAGAGGAGACTAGAATACAGTGGAATCTCGTTATAACGAGGTCCTTAGGACCAGCAAAACAAGAATACAAATAGTTGGGACCAGCAAAATAACCTTGTTTTAATAGATACCTCGTTATATCAGAGATCTTTATACTGAGGTTTCGCTGTATTATATTGAGAAAGTTGAAGGAGAATGGCCTATAATGTGAAAGAAGTAACATATAAAATGAGAAGAAAAACAAATAAGGAGACTGAAGAGAGAGAGAGAGAGAGGTGGGGTCGACAGGAGAGGGTGAATCTGGAGAGAGAGAGAGATGCATAGAAAGAATAGAGACACTTAATAAGTGTGAAAGAGAGAGAAAGGAGACGAGAGGATAGAGAGAAGATGGGGGATTCAAGGAAAGCAGTGACAGCCCCTATGTTTTGCCGATAATTTTGTTTCATGTAAGGTGAATAAATACCGGTTGCCATCCACCCCCCCCCCCCCCCCCCCCCCCCCCCCCCCCCCCCCCCCCCCCCCCCCCCCATCTCCCTCCCTCCCGCCCGCTGTAACCACACGACACAGCGAAAAGAGGGGCCAGGATAATATAAGAAGATGGGAATGTTATAGTTTGTACCCTCTTCCACACCACCCCACTCGATGGCATCAGGCGATGATCCAAATTTGTGTAGAACATGAAGGGCGGGGGTAACGCATAGTACCGAATTAGTTTCTGACACAGAGCAAGCGAAGGAAAGGGACGTTTTAGGTGTAATTAATTACACCCATATGTGTTTTAATGCCTTGCGCTTGACTAAATTTGATGCTTCGATCCCGCCTAAAAAGTATTAGTTACCGGCGGAGACCATGGCACCATGCACCAATACAACTCACACAGACATTGAAACGGGGGACCAAATTCATAAAACAACAAATACACATGCGGTTAGTATAAATGAATCACCCGTTAGTCCATTTCATAAAGATGTTAAACTCTTAGTAGGCTGTGGGCCGAGCGCGATTTCCGTTCAAGTTCGTTGCATAGATTAATGGTACAAGACTAAGATAATGTTAGTAAAAATATAAAAATACACTTGTTGCGAAAATTGTGGTTCCAGCAAATGAATCTTGCATGTGAGTATAAAACATAATTTTAATTGACACATTGCTGAAGAGAACTTTGCGTGAACGAGACCGCCATTTCTCCATTCGTACACGTGTATAAACTCACCGTGCGACGAGCGTGAAACAGCACATTCTCCGTCTCCGTCGTACGAAGAAATTTTGTAATCCATTCGAATATTTCCTAACGCTAATCACATGTTTTGAAGTAGATGATATAATTTTGCAGATATGAACTGCGAAAAATAATAAAAACCTCGTCAGGGTGAAAGTTTAAAAGATACAGGATTCTATTTTTTTTCCGGATCCTTGGGATTATGAACCTCAATTAATTTTCGGAATATTGAATTTTATTTCATTTTCGGAAAAACGAGCCTTCGCAATTATGAACTTTCGGAGTAACGAAGCTTCGGAATTACAAACACTCGGAGTAACGAAGTTCCGGATTTTTCCACGTCTTTTATGACGTTAAAACTTGCTTTGCCCTAAATTAAATCGAATGCTGATATCAAAAATCGGAATGCCATTAACTGGAATAAGTTTGCCGATTAATTAGTTCGGATGCTCATGAATCAATGTTCGCGTCTCTAAATGAATTCCTATGCACGGACTTTAAATATGAAAGACCGACATCAATCTACAATGCACCTTGATCGATTTGAGGTCCAAAAATAAGAAACTGGGCGAGAAAACCATCTATGAATATTTCTTACCAATATTCCAATCCTCCTTGCTTTTTATTTTGAGTCATCCAATCTTTTTCTCATTTTCAAATTATTATTTTTTCTTCATCACATCAATTAATCTATTCCGTCTTCTCCGGACTTCTGCTACCACCTTCTGCTTCTTATTCCATTCTCTTTTTCTCTTCTCCGTCTGTTAATTGCATCTGTCATGTCAATGATCTCGTTTTCATTTGCCTTTTAAGTTACGCCCCCTACGTTGTACAATTGTGTACCTCTATATCTCTCTCTCAATCCCTTTCATTCTCTTTAAATGACCAGTTATTTTAACAAGCTTATATAAATTAATAGAAGCATTACAGTAACACATCATCTGTATATTCAATATAAAATCGTAAAGGTAAACATAACATCAACATCATGAACGTAAAAACTATGAAAAAGAAAACAATTACGCAAGTAATAAAGTAAACTTGGTATAAATAGTCAGATAACGAAGTCGACACATTTTAATTCATTGAAAGTTCACGGGCTCATATCTAATCAGTCATAAAAATATGATATAAAATTAAGCATTTATATAACGAATTCACCATTAAAGTATACAGAGTTATGCACGGAAAACATATTTACATCGAATGCAACGAAATTTACAAGGAGAATCCGTCAAGGAACAAGGAATCATTGCCGACGTATGAACTGAAATGTTATTTAAACAGTGGTATATGATATTGAGCATATTACCTTTACAGCATTAGAGGCTTCGTCAGATGTGGAACGTCTTGTGTAACGTGTAAATGAATAACAACTGCGCGCAACAAAGGACTTGCGCGTATTCACTGAGCTCTGTATTTTCAAGTATACAACTGCTACGTCATCATAATAAGCGCCCAGGTTTTGCCCTGTTGAAGTGTTGCGTTTTTCTGAAAATGTCTGTCTTGATTATACGCACAGTAGTTTACAGATATCCAAGAAACAATGTACAGAATTATGGACGCACATCCAATTTTGTTAAAAGCCTACAGATGTCGGAAAATATATTTGCAACAAGAGAATCAACACAAACTTTGCAGACTCTTGCAGAAAATTGCAAATCAGTATGGTCTCAGTATGGTGTTACATGACATATATATGCAATTGACATCCACCATTATAATTTGCAGACTTACGCACGAAAATCCAATCTCAGTATGATATTACATGAAATAAATATATACATTGTACATTCACCATTATAATGTGCAGACATATGCACGAAAATCCAATCTCAGTGTGATAATACATGAAATATATATGCAATTGACATTCACCATTATAATGTGCAGACTTATGCACGAAAATCAAATATCAGTTTGATATTACATGACATATATATGCAATTGACATTCACCATTATAATGTGCAGACTTATGCACGAAAATCCAATTTCAGTATGATAATACATGAAATATATATATATCCATTGTAAATTCACCATTATAATGTGCAGACGTATGCACGAAAATCCAATCTCAGTATGATAATACATGAAATATATATATCCATTGTACATTCACCATTATAATGTGCAAACTTATGCACGAAAATCCAATCTCAGTATGATATAGGTGTCGTGGACGAGTGGATATGTCACCGGACTGTGGATCACAAGGTTCGCGGTTCAAGTCCCACCGCGGCACTAATGTCCTTTGGCAAGACAGTGATCTACATTTGCCACTCTCCACCCAGGTGTTAAATGGGTACCCGGTAGGATGCGAAAGCTAATGTGGTTAGATTAGCAAGTGTGCGCTTGTAAAACGACGCCTGGCAGGAATGCTCCCCAGGAAGTTGAAAATGTGCATACATTTTGTGCGGGTAACACCGGGGTAATAATATATGTATCTGTAAAGCGCTTTAAGAGGGCCTTCGGTCTTGAAAAGCGCTATATAAGAACTAGCTATTATTATTATTATTATTATTATGATAATACATGAAATATATGTATACATTGTACATTCACCATTATAATTTGCAGACTTACGCACGAAAATCCAATCTCGGTATGATATTACATGAAATAAATATAAACATTGTACATTCACCATTATAATGTGCAGACTTATGCACGAAAATCAAATCTCAGTGTGATAATACATGAAATATATATGCAATTGACATTCACCATTATAATGTGAAGACTTATGCACGGAAATCAAATATCAGTATGATAATACATGACATATATATGCAATTGACATTCACCATTATAATGTGCAGACTTATGCACGAAAATCCAATTTCAGTATGATAATACATGAAATATATATATCCATTGTACATTCACCATTATAATGTGCAGACTTATGCACGAAAATCCAATCTCAGTATGATACAGGTGTCGTGGACGAGTGGATATGTCACCGGACTGTGGATCACAAGGTTCGCGGTTCAAGTCCCACCGCGGCACTAATGTCCTTTGGCAAGACAGTGATCTACATTTGCCACTCTCCACCCAGGTGTTAAATGGGTACCCGGTAGGATGCGAAAGCTAATGTGGTTAGATTAGCAAGTGTGCGCTTGTAAAACGACGCCTGGCAGGAATGCTCCCCAGGGAGTTGAAAATGTGCATACATTTTGTGCGGGTAACACCGGGGTAAAAATATATGTATCTGTAAAGCGCTTCAAGAGGGCCTTCGGTCTTGAAAAGCGCTATATAAGAACTAGCTATTATTATTATTATTATTATTATGATAATACATGAAATATATGTATACATTGTACATTCACCATTATAATGTGCAGACTTATGCACGAAAATGCAATTTCAGTATGATATTACATGGCATATAAATGCAATGGACATTCACCATTATAATGTGCAGACTTATGCACGAAAATCCAATCTTAGTATGATACTACATGACATATATATGCAATTGACATTCACCATCATAATGTGCAGACTTATGCACGAAAATCAAAACTCAGTATGATAATACATGAAATATATATATATATATATATCCATTGTACATTCACCATTATAATGTGCAGACTTATGCACAAAAATTAAATCTCAGTGTGATAATACATGAAATATATTTGCAATTGACATTCACCATTATAATGTGCAGACTTATGCACAAAAATCAAATCTCAGTATGATATTACATGAAATATATTTGCAATTGACATTCACCATTATAATGTGCAGACTTATGCACGAAAATCAAATCTCAGTGTGATAATACATGAAATATATTTGCAATTGACATTCACCATTATAATGTGCAGACTTATGCACAAAAATCAAATCTCAGTATGATATTACATGAAATATATTTGCAATTGACATTCACCATTATAATGTGCAGACTTATGCACGAAAATCAAATCTCAGTATGATAATACGTGATATATATATGCAATTGACATTCACTATTATAATGTGCAGACTAAGGAACGAAAATGCAATCTCAGTGTGATAATACATGAAATATATTTGCAATTGACATTCACCATTATAATGTGCAGACTTATGCACAAAAATCAAATCTCAGTATGATATTACATGAAATATATATGCAATTGACATTCACCATTATAATGTGCAGACTTATGCACAAAAATCAAATCTCAGTATGATATTACATGAAATATATATGCAATTGACATTCACCATTATAATGTGCAGACTTATGCACAAAAATGAAATCTCAGTATGATATTACATGAAATATATATGCAATTGACATTCACCATTATAATGTGTAGACTTATGCACGAAAATCCAATCTCAGTATGATATCACATGACATATACATGCAAAGGCCATTCACTATTATAATGTGTAGACTTATGCACGAAAATCCAATCTCAGTATGATATCACATGACGTATATATGCAATGGCCTTTCACTATTATAATGTGCAGACTTATGCACGAAAATCAAATCTCAGTATGATAATACGTGAAATATATATGCAATTGACATTCACTATTATAATGTGCAGACTAAGGCACGAAAATGCAATCTCAGTGTGATAATACATGAAATATATTTGCAATTGACATTCACCATTATAATGTGCAGACTTATGCACGAAAATCAAATCTCAGTATGATAATACATGAAATATATATGCAATTGACATTCACCATTATAATGACAAGACTTAGGCACGAAAATCCAATCTCAGAATGATATTACATGACCTATATTTGCAAAGGACATTCACCATTATAATGTGTAGACTTATGCACGAAAATCCAATCTCAGTATGATATTACATGACATATATATATATCCATTGTACATTCACCATTAGAATGTGCAGACTTATGCACGAAAATCGAATCTCATTTTGATATAACATGAAATATATATATATATATATCCATTGTACATTCACCATTATAATGTGCATACTTATGCACGAAAATCCGATCTCAGTATGATATTACATGGCATATAAATGCAATGGGCATTCACCATTATAATGTGCAGACTGATGCACGAAAATCCAATTTCAGTATGATATTACATGAAATATATATATATATCCATTGTACATTCACCATTATAATGTGCAGACTTATGCACAAAAATACAATCCCAGTATGATACTACATGATATATATATGAAATTGACATTCACCATTATAATGTGCAGACTTATGTACGAAAATCAAATCTCAGTATGATAATAATAATAATAATAATAATAATAATAATACATAACATTTATTAGGCGCTTAATACTGATGTTTCTAAGCGCACAGTGTTCTGATTAAGAGAAGACTATAACCCGTAGAATTAAATTAGAAGAAAAAGCAAAAATACAAAAGTAACATAGATAAGGTAAGAAAAACAGTGGCAATCAACTAAATAAAGACAAATATGGTGCGCACATCCATTGACCGACGCACAACTGCAATTTACAATTTGAAAAGATAGGTTTTGAGTAGAGATTTGAATTGAGATACAGAGGGGGCGCAGTGAATAAAGGCGGGCAGTTTGTTCCAGAGAGCGGGGGCAATAACTGAAAAGGCGCGGTCACCATACCGGGTGTTAGTGCGGGGTCCAGGTGTTAACAGTAATGTGGAAGATGAACGAAGTGTTCGTTACGACGTACGGGAACGTAAGGATATGAGATCGGAAAGGTAAGAGGGGGCTAAGCCATTGATAGCTTTGTAGCACAGGAGAAGAATTTTGAAGGATATGCGGTGGTGAATTTTAAGCCAATGTAGTGAGTTCAATATTGGAGTTATGTGCTCTGATTTACGCGAGAGAGTCACAAGCCGAGCAGCGCTATTCTGTACCCTTTGAAGTGGGACTAGATGTGACTGAGGGAGGCCAGAAAGAGAAGAATTACAGTAATCGATATGGGTCGAGACAAAAGCATGGACTAATTTTGAAGTTGTGGGTCGGTCAAGTAGCCTCCTGATTCTACTGATCTTATATATACCAAAGGAAGCAGACTTACAAATATTACTAATGTGTTGTTTGAAAGTAAGATTGCTGTCAATATTTAAACCAAGGTCACGCACAGAAGCACAACAACTGAGAGAACCATCACTCATAACAAGATCAGGAAAGGGGTCTGAGTTCCGAAATTTAGAAGTAATATGAATCATTTCAGATTTTGAATCATTAAGGCAGAGACAGTTTTGAAAAGACCAGGTTTTGATTTCATTGAGGCAACTGGTGAGTTTGTTCGCGGCTACTGTCCTGCTGTTTGGGTGAAGAGTTACATAAATCTGGGTGTCGTCTGCATACATAGTGTGTTGAATATTCTGATGAAGGTTAATAACATTTGAGAGAGGGCTGGTGTAAAGAATAAACAGGAGGGGGCCGACCACGGAACCCTGAGGAACGCCGCAGATGAGGGGAAATGATTCCGAGTTGGTGTCATTGATGATCACCTTCTGAGTTCGGTGCATGAGATAGGAGCGAATCCATTGAAGTACGGTGCCGGTGATGGAGAAGTCGTTCTCTAAGCGATGGAGTAACAGGTCGTGGTTGATAGTGTCAAATGCGGCAGTGTAATCAAGCAAGATGAGGACAGCTTCATTACCCTTATCTACAGCTAGAAGTAGGTCATTTAGGACCTTGACAGTTGCAGTCTCAGTAGAATGATGATTCCGATAGGCAGATTGGTGGATTGGAAACAAACCGAGATTGTCAATGTGGGCTTTCAGCTGTAGTGACACAATACGTTCCAAAACCTTCCCAAGGAATGGCAGGTTTGCGATGGGCCTGTAGTTCTTAAGTCCATTCGTGTCGAGACTCGGCTTCTTTAGGAGGGGAAGAAGCAGAGAAGTCTTAAAAGACTCTGGAACTATTCCGAATGATAACGAGAGATTGAACAGTTTGGTTATGTGAGGAAGGAGTTCATCGAGGACTTCCTTTAGAAGCCAGGTAGGAATCGGATCTAGCTTACAGTGTTTAGAAGGAAGTGAAGTGATGAGCTTCCTGACTTGTGAGAGGGATACAAGGCAGAAATCAGAGAGTTCTTGACGAGGGCCTGGAGCAAAAGATCTTGAAGCTGGTGCTGGTACTACATTAGGGAAAGAGGATACAACTTTGGCGACTTTTTCCCTGAAGAATGTAGCAAATCTGTTGGCGAGTTCACTATCAGAAGAATGATCTGGAAGAGGTGAAGATTGAGTGGGCGTTGAGAGTGTCTTCACAAGACGAAACAGTTCTTTAGTGTCAGCATTCTTGATGAGATCTTTGAGAAACGCTGACTTCGCATTGAAGATGCACTCATAATACATGAAATATATATATATCCATTGTACATTTACCATTATAATGTGCAGACTTATGCACGAAAATCCAATCTCAGTATGATATTACATGACATTTATATGCAATGGACATTCACCATTTTAATGTGCAGACTTATGCACGAAAATCAAATCTCAGTATGATAATACATGTAATATATATCCATTGTACATTCACCATTGTAATGTGCAGACTTATGCACGAAAATCCAATCTCAGTATGATATTACATGAAATATATATTTCCATTGTACATTAACTATTATAATGTGAAGACTTATGCACAAAAATCTAATCAGAGAATTATATGAAATTTATATGCAATGGACATTCATCATTATAATGTGCAGAATTATGCACAAGCATCCAATCTCAGTATAATATTAACTCATAGCCTGCTATACGGCTGCATGCACGCTATTGTTGCAGTACTTTGTACACGCAACCAAGCTACTGTTACTCTGCTTCTTGCATGAATGCACGCTTTCGTAATATCAGTTATTGTTCATGCCCTTTTGGACTGTGCCTATAGTGTTTTGCACGCGCTATTGGCAGTACCATCGCGTTAATCCGATGTTCTCGTTATAAATTTGGTACTGGGGGGATTTGTGGCTTGGCACAAGGGGGATTAGCCCTGTGGAAGGATAAGAGTTAAATAAAATATATATGCAATTGACATTCACCATTATCATGTGCAGACTTATGCGCAAGAGTTAAATTTCAGTATTATAATACATAAAATATTTAAACATTGGAAAGTAAACATTGTTGTCTGCAGATGTATGCAAATAAATCCAATCTCAGTATGATATTACATGAAATAGAAATGCATTTTACATTCGCTAATATCATATGCAGACTTATGCATAACAAAATCCAATCTCAGTTCATATTACATGAAATATATATAAACATTGGAAATTAAAGATACTATGTCCCTTTTGCAGCCAACATCAAATTCTGTAGAACTTTGGAGGAACTATGAATATGTCATGCATGTCCTATCTGTGAAATTTAAACATTAACAGTGTCCTAATATTGAAATTATGCAAGGGAACCCGTTTGCTTGCTAGACTTCAATGTCAGACACTATTGAGTGACTGACTGGCTTTTTTTCTTCTTTGGTAATAACATACATAACATGAGCTTTAAAGGGTACATGAGCATTTGTGTACAACAATAACCCACTTCTTGTAATGACCGAAATTAAACTGATTGAATCTTTGGCGCAGCATAAAACGTACGACCATTCAATACAATGGTCTGAAAATCAGACTATTACTTACTGGCTCTATAGCTCTTAAGTCAATTTGACAACTAATAGTGGTTATTTTCCCACTTAATTTCAAGCCCCTTTTTTTAGGAAAGTTCTAAATTATTATTATCTTTCAAATGCCGTTGGAAATTAACCTTTTCATTTTTTTGGCCTTGCAAATGGGACATAATACCTTTGAACATTATGGTATGCAGACATACGCACAAAAATCCAAAATCAGTATGATAATACATGAAATGTATATGCAAAGGACATTCACCATTGTCATGTGCAGACTTATGCAAACGTATGTGATCTCTGTAAGATATTGCATGAAATATATATGCAATTGACATTCGCCATTATAGTGTGCAGACTTATGCACGAAAATCCGATTTCAGTATGATATAACATGAAATATATATGCATTTGACATTAACCATTATAATGTGCAGATTTATGCATGAAAATGTAATCTCAGTATGATATTAAATGAAATATATATGCATTTAACATTTACCATTATCATGTGCAGACTCTAATGGTTCTTAGGATACCGTAAACACAAGGATAAAACCTGAAATCTCAGAAATTGACCTCTGTCACCTTCGACTTAGTTACTCAAAAATCTGATCAGATCATATTCTATTTTGAGCCTCATATCTCTAGTGGTTTTAGAGATTTCGCGATACCGAGGCTAATATTTGGAAATTTAGGAGTTGACTTCTGTGACTATTGACCTACTAACCCAAAACCTTTTCTCGTCTTCCTACGGTGATACATGTTATCAACAACTTTTAGCATATGTGGTGGTTCTTGAGATATCGCGATAAAGAGGCCAATGCTTGGAATCTCATTAGTTGACCTCTGTGACGTTTGACCTATTTACTCCACAATTTAAGTAAATCATATAGGGATACATAATTTTAACGACTCTATAGTTATTACGTAAGTGGTTCTTGAAATATCGCGATAACGAGAAAACGGGACAGACGTGCATATGTACAACCCGAAAACATACAGCCTACTGTTTCACCTTCGGTGGGCAGAGGTATAAATAATGATATTGCAATTCATGAATGACAAACTCTACAAAATAATTCAAAACACGTTTTATTTTCGATGCATAGGAGAATAATTCATTGGCATTCATGCATGGCTGCCTCATTACATCATCATATATATAAATATCTTGAAGAAGCCCTATGGGGTATAGATCGTTTTCACCTACATTCATGCCAACTAAGTCTTTTATTCTAGTTTTGGGGTCTATACGTATCTCCTCCCTCGCAACACATAATAATCTCTTAGATATATACGTATACACTGTATACAATGAGTTCACGATCGCGTGTGTGTTTGTTGGCCAACAATTTTTCCCACGTGGCTTACGCTTTGTTATTGGCGTTAATCACAATGGGGAACAATTAAACCCCCAAGTTCAACTTCTCTCAAAACATCATGTAAGTCAGCCACACTACGGGTTGATCTATTCATCCATTTCGCAAAGCATTCCCTTGTTGCCTTCTCATAGTCGCTGTTAAACTTAACCACAATGTTCTGGGCCTGGGTGTGCTGGATCCCAAGCTTTTCGCTCAACGTATTGTAGGCGTGACTTGGAATGTATCTTGCCAACTCATTTAGCATTGCGTCGCTCACTTCCCTGTTTAAATATACGAAATATACAGACAGAGGTGAAAGGGTCGGATATCGGAATGTCAGAGTTAAAATATCATAGTGAAAATATGAGAGGTAAAAGTGTCAGAGGTAAGAATGTTAGAGGTAAGGGAGTACTCTAAATTATAATCAATTGATTACAACTTGCTTTTTTACCTTTCCTTTTCCTCAATCATTTAGATCAACTTATTCGGCTTTATGAATGCCAACAAACATTTATGAGCCTATACATAATGCGTGGTTTGAGAATAGCGAGCTTTCGATTTTTGGACCGAACGTGGGCTACTACGAGTTACTGGAGCATAGACGTTGCGCAGCTCAATGTCCGTTCCCTTCCCTTCGTGGCAGTGCTTTTTATTTTCACGATGGTGCTTGCGTCGGTCACGTGACCAATTTTTGAGACCAGGTGACTGATCCGGTACTAAATGCACAGTGCGCGACAATCTGATACGAAGAGTAGCATACGGATGAGAGAAAGAGAAAGTTAGAATGGTAAAACAAACAAAAATAACATAATAAAAGGTGATAAAGAAACAAACGATAGCAAGAGGAAATAATTGAATAATAAAAACACAGAATAACATAAGAGAAGGTGACAGAAGGAAGAAAAAAAAATAATAACATAAGGAAAGACAGAAAGAGAAAGTGATAGAATGATAACAACAAAGAATAACATAAGAGAAGGTGATAGAAGAAGAAACAAACAATAACATAAGAGATGGTTGAAGATTAAAAAAAAGGAAAAACATAAGGAAAGAGAAAGTGATAAGGAAAAAATAATGGAAAGGTAGAAGAAAAGATGAAAGATAGAAAAACAAGAAATAACATAAGAAAATCAGGAAGAGAAATGATAGAATTAAAACAAAGAATAGCATGACGAAAGATAGAAAAAAAAAATAAACGAACAATAGACAGAAAGGGAAATTGATAAGTAATAGCAAATTCAAAGAAAGGAAAGAAGATGAAAGATGGAAAAACAGACAATGAATATGATAGAATGATAAGAAATAACAAAATATACCAGAAGATGAAATTACCCAATGACTACATATAAGAATTAAAATAAAGAACATACCGAGTCGTCTGGTGCTTCAACTTGGAAGTTTGATAAGGAATACCAATAAAACTGCACCCACGTTGACGTTTTTACGGAAATTGCCCTCGACTCCCGTCGTGTGATTTGGAAGGGAACGTGGACCGAGAAGCTCGCCCATGCGCAGGGGGATAAATATGACGTCACGCGTAGTAGCCCACGTCCGGTGCCTAAATCGAAAGCTCGCTAATATATTGCGATGGCCGGGGAAGGGGGGGGGGGGGTTATGGGCTTCTAGCTATTTCAAACTGGATTGACCAAGAGTGTAGCATCTGCGCCCCGTCCCCTTCCAAAATGTTAGACCTTATTACGCTACTGGCAGTTGTTTGGAAGAGGTATAATCATATACTGGTATGAATGTTGCTTTATTTACAAAGAACGTCAACGACGTGTGCTTTTCCCAGCAACATGATATTCCGCTCCATAAATATGTTTTATCGCATGTTACGGATATCAAATGCTTCCTCTCTTCGAATATTTGAAGCCTTGTAAAGCATTATTTTTAATTGTATTAATTATCTATAGATTACATTTTATTATCATCATGTTGATCTATTATTTTCTTTTTTAAATTCTATTATCATCATTACCATGTGTATTCATTTACTTCATTATTTTCTCTTCTTTGGGGGGGGGTGGGGCTGAACGTAATCTAAAGGCCAAATTTTACATATTGGTATGATTTTGCGTTGTTATACTGAGTGCTCAACAATGTTAAGTAAAGGAGTGAAAATGGACGACCCAATTTCTTCAAATTCGGAAAATCTTATTCTATTCTATACTTATTTCTCCTTTTTGTTTCTTAAAGATAAACTCCAGTTCTGGTAAAAAAAAAGAAAATTATTTCTCACAGAATCAAACGAAACTTACACTGAATGTTCAAGATTACAAATAAATGACATGTGCCAAACAATTTTGGAAGAAAATGTATACTGGCTGAGTAATGAGCATAGAAAGACAAAGAAATCAAGGTAGTACTAGCCCGACACCATGTGTGCTGTCCCATATATAGCTTTCTGTGTACAGTGCTTGTTACTTTACCAAGGCTCGGCAAAATTGATGATGATTTTGATGACTCCAGAACCTTGCAGTGCAGACCAATACTTACACGCTACATGATCAACTGTTTCTGATCCATTCCACACCTTTTCTTTCACAATGCAATCGCATTACCAGAACTCACCTTTATCTTTAAGGGGGATATACTCATACACCTTTTAATACAAGTCTGAATTGTAGCCATAATAGTTGTTGATAAAGACATTGCAAAATCGTTGTATCAGAACGCAAACATA
Source organism: Strongylocentrotus purpuratus (assembly GCF_000002235.5). NCBI lineage: Eukaryota > Metazoa > Echinodermata > Echinoidea > Camarodonta > Strongylocentrotidae > Strongylocentrotus > Strongylocentrotus purpuratus. Next base: position 731,223 of record NW_022145559.1, read on the forward strand.
TCTCGTTTATACACTTTAGATCTACGCTTGCTATAGTTGATAGTTGGTAAAGTAACAAGCACTTTTAAAAAAATGATAGTGACGGTAGTAGTAATAATGTTAATAACGATAATGATAATGATATTATATTTATTTTTTACAACGTGATGATGGTGTTAATGATTAACAGTAATAATATGTTACTATACCTGTCATGAAATCACAACTTTAAAAAAATTGTCATGCAATGTTTTGTTTTCTTTTTCTTTCTTTTTTCTTTTTTTTTTTTTTTTTTTCTCTTTCTTTTCTTTTTTTCTTTTTCTTTTTCCTTCTTTTTTCTCCCTCTTTCCTCCATTTTCTTCTCATCTATCTTTTCTTTTTAAAGCTTTATTATAACTAATATCAGGTGCATCTAGTCGGGTGTGGGGAGGAAGGTCTGCGGATCACAGTTATTTGGTTAACTTTTTCCATACCCGGGCAGCTCGACCGGATGCACCTGCTATTGCATTATTTATATATGCTTTCTATTGATTTTTTTAATCTCAATTCATGTTTGTTATATTGTTGTATTATGTGACTTGATTTGCCAAATAAAATAATAATAATAATATCTAAGAACATTTTACGGAAGGAATATTATTTCCCAAGCTTTATCCTATCTTATCAATGTCATCTTGATCAAGAATGATTAAGAAGCCATTTTTTTGTTTAGCTATTTCGCGATAAGGATTCAATTCTAACCTGTCTCTGGCAGTAGAAACTTCAGCGGCTGCTGCTGATGAATCTTGATAAGGAATGGCGACTGATGTAGATGTCGACGGTCTCGGGGATGTGGGAACTGTGTCTCCTAGTGATGTCTCGGTTATTCCTGATTGTAAGAGTGGGACATTTTGTTGACTTCGAATATTTATTCATTATGTTCGTGTTATTGGTTGTAAAATCATGTTGCATTAGAAATTTATTTGCGATTTAATCACAAAGCATAATCATGTTTCAAAGAGTAAATCTTGTTACCAAATATTGTTATTAACATTTTGTGTTATCTGCTAACAATCAAAATTCATGTTGGTGAGTTCAAGTTTGAATTTAAAAGATTTGTAGTGATTAATGTAAGCATAATCATTACATCTCCACTAAGCTTTTTTCTTAAATTTGGAGGGGGAATGAAATAGTAAGAAAAAATAGATATTAAACATAATGTACAAAGCAAACAGTAGGTGAGTTTTCATCGTAAATCGATCCGGTTCATTGTGTGTGCATGGAGACTGAAAGGCTATAATTATGTTTATGTCCATTTTTCGTTTGCGATTATTGATTTTGTCTGTGCTGTATGTATGCATCCACATAATTATCATGATTATGTTATCTATTTCACTTAAAAACTGGCTTTCTCAACACATGTGTTGTGTAAATAATAATAAATATATATACACAAAAGTACAGAACACACAGTTATAGGCATGTATTTATCTTTTTTTCTAAGTGAATTCTGCCCATGGCACTCATAATGTTCGTCCATGACAAAGAGTTTGAACATCTGTAACAGAAGACAAAGCTTGGGTTTAACATTCAATCGATGTGACGAGAAAAACAACTTCCTGTACTAAAATGTGCCGTTAAAAGTAAATGTCAATGGCAGTTACTTTAGATAGAACAGACAACAAGAGCCTAAGTCAATATTACTGGTTCTAACTCATCCGTCAATGTCTAGGGACATTTTATTTATTCTATATCCAGGAGGTAACCATTGCAACCAAATGTTATGAAGTTTCAACACCTTTGCAGGTGATACCTTTTTTAAGTAAAACATAAACAGTTTCCTATGATGCATTGGTTATTTTCGACATGCCCTAAACCTTTCAAGACCTGTAAAATGTCTGCCGCTTACAGATTGAATGAATGGCAAACATCTGTGGTTTTCTCGGTTGCTTTGATTCTAATTGATGTTATTTACCTTCTAAGTGCATGGGAAAGTGGAATCGCTTTCTTGTGCTCTGTTCCAAGATGAAATGTAATATCACTTTATTCTCTTCAGCGGTTCGTGTATCCACTGTGAACCACACTTTTTGCTCTGTCAGATGGGGAATGTCACTTTCCTTTAGAGTCTACGAAATAATCATATATATATATACAGACTATGTATTTATATATACATATATATGTGTGTGGGGAAATAAACGAGACATATTTATCAGACTGAAATGCTTCTATTTCATATTACAAAAATATATATAAAAACATTCGTATAAAGCAAAATCACAATATTCCTATAACAATTTTGAAATGAAAAATGCTTAACAGAAGATAACCAACCATAAATTGCCTAATTCTCGAATTGCCAAATTATGAGTTTTATATCATGTGGTCAATAAATAGCTCATTTAACTGATGCTCAAGAAAAAAAACATTATCCGATTCTATTACTGAACATTTATTGAGTACATATAGGCCCAATTGCATTTGTCCAACTTTATACAAAATATTAAAAATGATTTGGGGCATGTATTGTCCTACTTCCATTTAATCAGCCAATACTTAGCATTTCAAATCCAATAAAATATTGAACAATTTGATTTAAACTGCTTGTTTGAATGTTATCATTGCCTCGTCTTTCTCGGTGCTTTCTAGGCAAGTAATCTTCAATCCTCCAGAACGCCACCTAAAGCTACAGTCCCATATACGTCCCGGACCGTCCCGGACCATCCCGGACCCCATCCGGGGTGATCCGGGATTCGGTCCGTGTTGACACCGTGTTGGCTCCGGGGTGGTCCTGGATGGTCCTGGATGGTCCTGGATGGTCCTGGATGGTCCTGGGCGGTCCGGGAGTCGACCCCGGATGTTTTTGACGGTCAAAAACTGCCGGGGTGGTCCGGGACGGTCCGGGACAATAGTTTGATCCGGGGTGATCCGTGTAGCCACCGTGCTGGGTCCGGGGTCATCCGTAGTGGCGCCGGGGCGGTCCGTGTTGATCCGTGGCAGTCCGGGAGTGAGTTATTGACCGCCCAGGACCATCCAGGACCATCCAGGACCATCCAGGACCACCCCGGTGCCAACACGGTGTCAACACGGACCGAATCCCGGATCACCCCGGATGGGGTCCGGGATGGTCCGGGACGGTCCGGGACGTATATGGGACTGTAGCTTAAAAGCATCACACTTTTTTGAACAAAACATCCCGGACCATCCCGGATCACCCCAAACCATGGTCCGGGATGGTCCGGAGTGGTCCGTGCTCGTCCGTGCTGGTCCGGCTTTATATGGGACTGGGGCTTAACTAAGAATTGCTCTCCCGGGATCGGATCAATGTATCCACGCGGCACCTTAAAAGTTGAGGAAAAAAAATTAATAGTTCAAGTTCATATGCGTTTCCACTAAACAAAGTGTAAACTATAAGTTATATAGAGGGAGAGAGTATGAAGAAGAAAGAAAAGGGGGAGGAAGGTAACTGACCCATGAACAAATACATTCAGAACTACAGAAATTTAGGATTTAAAAGACCAGAAGAGGATCTACTACACGAGAGATATTTATATCTACCATAATAATAATTTTTCTATAAATAATAATGATAATAATATTGAAATTAATCATAATACTTATAACGATCATAATAATAATAACAATAATCATGAAGATTTTCATTATTATTGATTTTTAAACATCCATTTATTGATCAAACGTATCCAACAAGGACACGAAATAGCCCAGGATAAAACTGAATGATTAGAAGATGCAATGAATTTTGTGTTTTTACAAGTTTATAATAATTGGGTCTTATATACCCAGGGTAAGCACAACACTACGAATGCTTCTCTTCCTGCGGGCCCTCCAATTATTATTACCTCAGCATTTCCAGGTACCCGTTTACACGTGGTGGAGAGTGGAAAATGTGGATTGATGTTTTGCCAAAAAAACGTCAGCACCTGGCTTGGATTCAAACCTCAACACTTCGATTGAGAGTAACGTGAGTGGACCACAATAACACGGCACCTTATCGTATAATCCCTAAACAGTTAAACTTGATATTGATTGTAATATAAAGTTGTATCGAAGGAGATGACGATGAAGAGCAAAATGATAAGAAGAAAATACAAAAAGAAAGAAAACCAACCTCTCCCTTTCCGATGTTTTCATCTCTTACACGGACAAACAACACATGTTCATCATTCTTCGGAGTTAACACAGGAATATATGGTGTACAAATAACACATTTTCCGATAAATGCCCATGTGATGATAGCTACAATCCATATTTCGGAGAAGTGGTCCATGTAGACATCGAGGTCGTGATGTCTCACAACACATTGTGTGCTGCCGTTAGTAGAAGGAATCGCTGTAAAACTTTCAGAAGCTAATAATGCAAAATATCAACAAAAGAATCTTGTAAACATACGTTTACCCAAACCCTTTAATATCATTTTACAAAATTACTTGTATGTCAAATTAATCAAAAAGTATCGCAGTTCTTGCATTTTATTACAAAATAAAGGAACCATGTCCTGTATTCTCTAACAGTAATCATAATTCTTTGCCCCATCCCAACCAATACAACTTCATGTCTTAAAGGTTTGAAAGGCGTTTTGGGGATTAAAAAACAGCCATAATTATATGTTTGTATTTGTGCAAACCGAGGAACTTGGAGAGACACTTGATATAGAATTTTGAATGGGTCACTGAACCTGCCATAAACTGACAGATCACTATTGATGATGATTTGTGCAATTAACTTCCTTGAGAATATATATTACTTTACTTAATGAATGGCAGAGTGAATGGGACAGAGAGAGAGCGAGACATTGAGAAAGACCAGACTTTACCACTCTTGCGATGATAAGTGACGACTTCCGCAGCCTCTGGCTTTGTGAATATTCCACAATGGGGCATCGTTACTGTCACCGGAACGTCGAAGGTTGCATCGGATGGCGACATTCTCAAGCCGAAGGAAATAATGGCTTCCGTTTCCTTCAGCACCAACTCAGGTGGAATGTCATGGATTGGTTCGACGGTTACATCTTTTGCGCTGTAAGCTTGATTCGGTGGAATTCTTACTTCAATACCATGCTTCTCAAGCCGGATCACGTCAGTATCCTCACTCAAATCATCCCTGCTTATAGGATTTTGAACTGCGATCTCATCGTGGAGGGCGCTCGGTGAAGAGATTTGGTGAACAGGCTCTGGTATCTGACCCTCGTCATCTGCAGGTTGTGAAGTGTCTTCATGCGGTCTGAAATACGCCGGCTTTGCTCTTTTTCCAGCTTCCATCCATGCAAACATGGCTCGCTTGGAACGCTCTTTTTCTGTAAATGATTTTGGATACACTACTCGTAATCATTACTGGATTTGTATAGTGCCTTTTTCCAGAAATAAAATCCTACTTCTGAACAGAAGTAACAACATTTGGGGGTAGTTGGACTTTTTAAACACTGATTTTACAATAAGAATAAATAATAATACATAAACGTAAAGTTATACATTATAAACTTGCATTTTATTTTTAATTAATAGGGGTCTTAATATCGATTCATTGACATTGTATGAAGGCGAACATGTAAAAATTATTCAATTGCTGCGCTTTGAAATATGATCCATTCTGTAAAAATATTACAGATATAAAGGGAATGCCTACCTTCATCTTCATGATGCTCGTCAATACTCAAAACTCTAAAAATGAAAGACCAAAATTGTAGAAAAATGTTAAGCAATATCCAGGTACAGACAAAAGAAACGTATCATCTTATAACAATCTAAGATTCTATTATTAACACGAGATTCATTTGATCGTCATGTTGATGTTTTATATACCTATCCAGTACTTGCTTTTGAAAATGATATCCAAAAAGGTGTAGAAATTGTCAACATAAATAAAGTGATTATTACACACAAGTCTCTTCCCAACCTGGCTGGGGATTTACTCTTGACTAGGCCTCGGCCTTTGCTAATCGCTCCACATATACTCAATTATCGTGTTATTTATCGTTCTGTACTGCATGTTTTTGTTCCGAATGTAATATTTTGATTTTTTGTTCTGCTCTGTTTTACATATTTTACTGTCTTTATTAGTTTTGTGGAAATAAACAAATTGAAATCATTTTTCGCAATTCTTATTACAAGTATTCAGGGTTAGCCCATCGGAAACAAGGGAAAGGCAGACAATATACCTATGAACTCTGTCAGGTATGTGTTTAGAAGTTGAGGAGGTCCGTCTACGTGCACGAACTGAACGGGACATGTATTCGCCATCTGAAATGAACATTAAAGAAATGAACGTTATTATAAATATCTGTCTGAGACTCAACAAACATATTTAAACTCGACACAAAATACTAAAAATTATCTTGTGTCTCCTTGCAAGAACCTTATAATTAACTCACAACTACCTTTGAATGCTGAAATGGCATATAATAGCAGGATACGTGAAGCAGACCCACCTAATGCTATTGAGAAATACTTCCCAATTGATTAAATTGACTTGAGTATTAATAAATAACTAGGGTATTTACACCCTTTTCACTCTATGTTATTTAAACATTAGAAGAAGAACTTTAGTAGAAGATAGGGCAACTTACAACGTTTCGGAAAGCGAACCTCCCTCTCCTCCTCTAGCAACGTGCTGTAACTGTACGATGATAATAATAATAACAACATCAACAATACTACTAATACTACTACTACTATTACTACTACTACTACTACTAATAATAATAATAGTAATAACAATTATAATAATAATAATAATAATGATAATAATAAAAATAATAATAAACATAACAATAATGATAATATTGATCATAATAATGATAACGATAATTATGATAATAATGATAATAAAACTGTTGTTTACCCATGAAAGCCTTATCAGCCTCATTGCTATTTTTCCCGAGGTCCTGCAATTATATTTATTTTATGATTCTTTGGTACGAACGTATTTTGTTTTTAGTCTCGGGTCACAGGGAGAGATTTTTATCGCAAATTACAATAAACGCCAAATTCATCCTTGATCTGTAAAAATGTTTCCTTAAAGTGTGTTTAATTTGCACTGTTGTAAAGGTAAAAACACTATGTTTTTGGCAAAAGGCTATAACGCCTTTATAATTCTTCTGTACCTGATAGAAGCTAGAAACTAATGATACCCTTTTAGGCCAAGAGCATTAGGTCAAAATAGGCTTAAACCTGGACATTTTTGGTAACAAGCTGATTTTTTCAGGATAGGTCCAGAAATATGTCTAAAATAACATACTAAAAGTCCTCGTGAATCCTCCTTGAGCGTTTTCCGTAATCCAAGATGGCGTCCAAAATGGCCGCCATTTCCTGAATTTCTTATAGCTTTGCAACTAGATCACCCAAATACAAAATTTAAATGTCTAAATATATGTTTTTTAGCATAAGGAACTCATTGAAATACATGTTGATAAATTTTGAAACACACAAGTAGCTATAAACCACTTTAGCCCATCCCGAAATCCAAAATGGCGCCCAAAAATGCCGCCATTTCCTGTATTTCTTATAACTGTGCAATTAGATAACCCAAATACCAAATTTAAATGTCTAAATATATGTTTTCAGCATAAGCAACTCAACCAAATACTTATTAATACATTTGTTAACACACAAGTAGCAGTAAAACTACTTGAGCCCTTTCCGAAATAAAAAATGGCACCCCAAATGGCCACTCTTTCCAATTTTATCTCATTGTATTAAAGTAGATACGTTATGAATACAATCAAATGTCTATACTAGAAAAGCACCATTGTAATACATATCAGTACAAATAAACCTTTCATTAAATAATTAAATACTTCTTATACATAAAGTATACACACCCACCCACCCACCCACACACATATGCACACATATGGCTGCTTCCATCAGACTGAGAGTGTGCAACCGTGAAGAGTACTCAACGTTAGATGGAACTGAAAATGGAGACACATTAGTACCAATTAATGTTGCACGGGCAAAAGTCACAAGGTTTCAAACAGGAAATACACCTCAATAAGGGAGTTTACAGATAGCACATGGTACAAATGACCCCAAATATCCACAGATCTTTAACACATGGAGAAGTTCCACTTTGAGCATATTAGAATTATAACTGCCAAAGTCCTAGATGTGCTTCTAGAATACCTTTTGTTTGCCCTCTTGAAAAGAATACTTCCACCTGCGTATCATAGAATGTCCCGTTGGTGCATAAATGAATAATGTTACATAACTTTCATGAGCGAATATCCAGTATTCATCTCTGTGGGTTTTACCTTTCTGGTACAAATGACCTTTATCTGCCCATGCGCAGATTGTATCTATGAACTGGCTTATAGCACATATGCCATGTCATCTCAGCTAGTCATTTCTGTCGCCAATATTGTTGAAATAGCTGCGTATAAACACCGGAAGAGTGGCTCACGTAAACAGGTAGACATCTTGAACTGAGCAACATGAGCTTTGTCCTTAATGGAGTGGTTTCATGAAAGTGGCCATGCAGAGTGACCAGTACGAGAATTGAAACTCTGCCCTTCATAAATTTAGACCCCTCCAATCCGAGTACCATCTACACTGCACTATACTTTGCACAATCACAATGTGAAAAACATAACTTAAGAATATGTGCAGTAACATTTGACCAGCCCTCGTACATCAAGGCGGCAGAGATTGTAGCTTCTTCTCAAGACCTAGGAAAAGTAATCGTCCGTTTTGGTGGATTTAAGCTCCTCATGTCATATCTCGGCAGCATATAGTCCTTGCATGGGCGGAAGTATGCTTGCAGAGCTATGGGAGACAGTGTACGCCACAGGGTCTGTCATACATATGCAATCTGGTCATGCATTTTCCCCTTCTCTTCGTGCTCACATTCTTACTTCAGCTGCCCGCATTGGCGTGTTGATGGGTAAACCTGGCGTCTTAGACAGCATAGATAAGGACCACTTAGCAAATCTGTATGGTGCACTCCTCAACCAGGACAAGAAGGTGACTGCTGTACCTGAAAAGAGTGTGTCAAACAGTTAAAGTCAGATCATTTCACAACTCTTTGACCGGGCAGCAGGACACAGTAGGACAGGGAAACTTTGGTTGCAGTATATCCGACATTTATGTGTCTCTTCTGCAATGTTTCATTCCAGCTGAAAGGACAGGGGACTGGAAGCTCCATCTCAGCTGTGTGAGGGAAATGATACAACATTTCCATGCTGCAGGACATCTTCCCTAGTTCATATCAAATCAAATTTTTACAACAGATGGAAGCTCTAGAGCAAACCATGCCAGGAAATGAATATACACAATTTGCAGAAAAGGGATACTTCACCATCCGCCGTGTGGATTCATTCTGGGGTGGAAACTTCTCTGATCAGACCATTGAGAAGTTCCTGATGCGGCAGCTGAAAACATCTAGAGAAATGACTCGTGGACGTGGAATCACAGACAGTACATTGGCTAAGTGGGTTCATGGACTTCCTCACTGTGTTCCTACCTGTGATGAACTGGAACAGTTCACCGGAGTACACACTGGTATATCAGAGCAGTATAAAGACATACAGCAAAGTATCAGGTCAAGAGACAATAAAGAAAGATGTATCTTTGTTGGATGGCTGCAGGCACATCACCATTTGCTGGATACGAAACTAATTGCCTGGTCTCCTTGTCAACTGGCATCGTCGCTGGCTCATCTGTTAATTGTCATTAACCTGTACAAATCGGCCTAGTAGCGGCATCCGAAACGATGAATGGTAGGAAGTTAACAGATATCAAGCTACGTACATCGTAAGGACAAAGTGAAGACCATTGGTGCCAAGAGTAAGAGAGTGAAAATCAGGGGACAAAGCACATAAGTCAACTCAACGCTACTGTTCAACAGAATCACATGTGTCCTGAATGCCAACACTGAGATGGAATCGTTCTTTGCTTATGAACCTTTTCCCACGCACTTTCCCTTTCAAAGGTGGGGTGATGCGGAAGCAAACAAAGAGTTATCTGGGTCTCCTGCTGAATTCGTTCTCCAAGCAATCCAACCTGCCAGAAATGGTCTCTTTGTTTAAGATGATGGTCGCCTACTGCACCCCAAAGCATTATGGAGCTCATTTGACGGTAGTGTTCGATGGATATGGAAGTGCAACTTCGACAAAGGTAGCTGAGACGAATAGCCCAAAGATGTACCTCTTTATTTGATGGTATTATATGCCAACAAGCACAACCCAACACAGCTTCCCTTGCCAACAGCAACAATAAGATGAGACTTATACAAACTCTATGCGACAAAATACGTATCAAGCAGGCAGAAGCGGATGCCACTACCCTGATTGTCTCTACAGCACAAGCAGTAGCAGAGTCATACAGGTGCCCGTTGTTGTCGTTGGTAAGGACACAGACTTACTGGTCATGCTAGTTGCTCCGGCAACCACTTCCACAGATATGCACATGCTATGCCGCAGTAATCCTGTCACGGTCCTGTCAACATTCATGAAATTCAGCATGCCATAGGGGACACTAGAAACTGCCTGATGTTTCTTTATGCTTTGGCAGGGTGTGATACGGTCTCTGCAATCTACCGTCAGGGCAGTCGTAAAACTTTCAATATGGTCCACAAGAAACTTGACTATGACTTGCTTGATACATTCGCAGTGGAAGCACCCATTACAAGGTAAACAAAGAGCCGGGAACTTGGGGCCAGCAGTTTTGAATATCTTGATGACTACCGTCACACTGCATACACTTAAGCGGGCAATTGATCGCAGTTCTCTGAGTTCATCCTTTCAGTTAGAAAGTCTACCTCCAACTAGTGCTGCAGCAAAGCAACATCCATACCGCCCATATCTTACAGTCATTATGTATAAAAAGCTTTAGCGACCTTGGTACTAATGTGTCTACATTTTCAGTTCCATCTAATTTTGAGTACTCTTCACGGTTGCACACTGTCAGTCTGATATCGTTGAGGATGATGGAAGCAGCCATATGTGCATGTGGGTGTGTGTGTGTGTGTACTTTATGCATAAGAAGTGTTTTTTAATTAAAAGATTGTTGTACTGATACGTATTTCAATGGTGCTTTTCTAGTCTAGACATTTGATTATATTCATAACGTATCTACTTTAGTACAATGAGATAAAATTGGAAATAATGGCCATTTTGGGTGCCATTTTGGGTGCCATTTTGGATTTCGGGAAGGGCTCAAGTGGTTTTACTGCTACTTGTGTGTTTCAAAATTAGTTAATAAGTATTTGGTTGAGTTGCTTATGCTGAAAAACATATATTTAGACATTTAAATTTGGTAATTGGGTTATCTAGTTGCAAAGTTATAAGAAATACAGGAAATGGCGGCAATTTTGGGCGCCATTTTTTATTTCGAAAAGGGCTAAAAATGATTTATAGCTACTTGTGTGTTTCAAAATTTATCAACATGTATTTTATTGAGTTCCTTATTCTAAAAAACATATATTAAGACATTTACAGTTTGTATTTGGGTTATCTAGTTGCAAAGCTATAAGAAATTCAGGACATGGCGGCCATTTTGGACGCCATCTTGGATTGCGGAAAACGCTCAAGGAGGATTTATGAGGACTTTTAGTATGTTAATCTAGACATATTCCTGGACCTATCCTGAAAAAATCAGCTTGTTACCAAAAATGTCCATGTTAAAACTAATGCTCTTGGCCTATTTGAAACGCATTTCAAAGTCATGTTATACCTGCTTGAGGAGTCGCTTCTGACACTTGGAGTGTTAGGTTGCTTATGATCAAGCCTCTCCACCCAGTGCCCCCTTGCTCCTGGAAACTGTGGAGGGGGAAAAATCATCGCCAGTTGTCGAATAGGCAAGGTGTTGCAAATTTGAGATATGGTTTCCAAATCATTAGCAGTGATCACAACAATGTAATATTATAGCCCAATAATCGAACGATAATATGAGACTATTATATTGTTTTTCGATTTTTTTTTCCATGAACATCAGAAATACATTATTGAACATATGTTTGTCTTCGGTTATTAAACTCAATAGATCAGCAAATATTTGTTTCTTGAGAGGTAAATTTATTTATATTATGAATTTAAATTACCTTAGATATATGTTTGTTAATTTGTTGCAAATGAAAATCAATAAAATCCCTGTGGAGGGAAAATAATGAAGAAAAAAAAACTGAATTACAGCAATACTATAGGGTAAGATTAATTTTTTTCTCAAAATAAAGTTTGTAATCAATATTTCCCAAATCATAAACAAGTTTAAGCAAATTTACAAAATGAAAGATACATACCTTTGACAAAGATAAGTACAATGAGACGGAGAGAAAGAGAGGTTCTTTTGAATTTCTGTGACATATTAAAGAATGATTATTCATTACAATTTTCTCTACGATGCACCCTTTGCTGTTTCTCCTATTTAAGCTATAGATTAGACACCTGCTATGTTATTTGGGACAGATTAGTGTCAAACGCATTTATAGAGTATACATGTTCCCAACTATTATAGGTCCACATCTTCATGAGTGCAAGATAAACTAATAGTAGTCCACGAACCATCAAGGCTCCTAGCTAAATCGGAGATTATCTTTCTGCCCTGTCAGATGTAGGGTCACGTGTGGTCACATATTCTGCGGCGCCCGGAGGAGCCCGGAGAAAATTGATCGAGTGAAATGCAAGGCGCCCGAAAGGGTGCCGGCAGGGTGCCGGCCGAGTGCGGGCCGGTAACCTACGAGCTCCGTCCGATGAGCAGGCGTACCGATGGCTCCCGGAAGGTGCCCTGCCGGGGCCCGGCCGGGTGCCGTGCGGTGCACTGAACTACAGAGTGAGTCAGAAAAAGTGTCACACTTTTTAAAATTTGTATTGTTCGAAGTATGAATATTTAATCATGGGTTTCATGATATATCAAGATAGAGTACCTAAATGTACCTTCCGGGAGCCATCGGTACATCTGCTCATCGGACGGAGCCCGTAAGGTTACTGGCCGGCACTCTGCCGGCACCCTGCCGGCACCCTTACATGCGCCTTGCATTTCACTCGACCAAGTTTCTCCGGGCAACCTCCCGGGCGCCGCCGAATATGTGACCACACAAGCCGTAGAAATGAAAATCGGACGGTTCCCGTACGGTCTCTAAATCCACGGCAAGCCGCCGGGTAGGGAAAATCGTACGGGGCCCGGTTTATATGTGACCTAGGCATAAGCAGGCCTATGTATGCACAATATACACATTGATAACGACAAGTCCACGAATAAGTGGTAAAGATCTTGGCCCCGTTTCATAAAGCCTACCATTTATTGTGATTTTGTTATTAATGGTAAATTCCAGGAAAATCTTGATTTGATTGGCTGTCGAGCAATGTTGCCATGTTATTTGATACTGATGGCAAACTTACCACCAGTGGTATATGTTTTATGCGAATGGACCCTGGTTTGGAAGTACATGCTACGTTTCTGGAAATATTAACGACAGACACCTTCCGCGTGGAAACACTCACCTCCACCTCATTAGCATGTAGGCCTACTGTCAGAGCGGTCCTTGATTCTTTACGAGGGAATTCTCCTTCAAAGACATCTTCCAAAATGTTGTCAGGTTCCTTTTCTTTATAGAGAAGGTAAAAAAAAACGGAGACCGTGTAGAAATGTTTTTCAACCTCATTGATCAATTGGATTCGAGTAATAAACTTTATTGTATGATCCCTTAATGTTTAAGGTTCTGTTTATCCCCAGGATTGTTTTAGATCGTATCAGGACAATTACCCCCTGGGCAATCACCCCCCGGAAAATTACCCCCCGGAAAACTACCCCCGTAGGACGATTACCCCCCGGAAAATTACCCCCCGGAGAATTACCCCCCGAGGACAATTACCCCCCAAGGACAATTACCCCCAAGGACAATTACCCCCAAGGAGAATTACCCCCCGAGGACAACTACCCCCCGGGAACAATTACCCCCGAGGACAACTACCCCCCGAGGACAACTACCCCCCGAGGACAATTACCCCCCGAGGACAATTCCCCCTATGGACACTACTGGGCCTGGTGGCTCAGTGGTTAGAGCGCCCGTCTCATGTACGGAAGGTCGTGGGTTCGAATCCCGGCCGAGTCATACCAAAGACTTATAACAATGGGACCTTCTGCCTTCTAGCTTGGCGCTCAGCATATTAGATTGGAGAAGGGTAGTAATAATTATGTTATGTTATGCAGGGCCCGCTGGAAGAGCAGTTTCATAACTACCCTGGCTACCCTGGGTAAATAAAACGTTATTATTATTATTATTATTATTGTTACTACCCTCGAGGACAACAACCCCCGAGGACAAGTATAATATGTTTTCAATTTTTGTTTTTGATTTTGAAATAGAAATTGCCTTCAAGTTATATGTACGGTGCCATGTCAAAAGAAAATAAATATCCGCTCTCTGGTAATTCATCTCATTTGATTTTGTAACTCCAGCACAGCGTTTTTCAACCGGGGTGCCGCAAGAGAATGATTTGGAAAACGTTGATTTTGTAAAAAAAAAATCAAATACCAGAAACGGTTAAAATATGTAATTACAAGAGAAAATAAAATTTGGAAGATACTAAAGTGTCTTCCTTCCTCACTCGCTGACAATTTTTTGACAGCAAGGCAAATGAGGGCAACGAGAGGCCCGAATATCCTCATATTAGTGTATGAAGGTCATGACCGAATATATCACTTTTTGTATGTACATTCGGCGGCAGTGGCGTAATGAGCAAAAACGTTTGGGGGGCTGACCAAAAAAATCCGCAGCACCCCACTCTAACATGCAGGCCCCGCTGAACGTTTCGCAAAGTGGGGTATAGGGGCAAAGCCCCGGCGGGGGTCAAGGGGCGGAGCCCCCGAAGCTCAAGGGGTATGGGCATCAGTGGCGGATCCAGGAATTTCTCACCGGGGGGGGGGACCAAATGGCATGGGGTTAAATATATGTAAAACGATGAAGCGACAGAACGAGGTTTAAGCGGCGAGGGAGCGGAGCGACCAAGCGGGGGTTGGTTTGGGAGTGGGTTCTGGCCCCCTCCCAGAGTAAGAAGCATTTGCAATTTTAGAACCAAATTAGATGCATTTTTAGGCACTTCCTGGAGTAATATGACGTAAAATTGCTTTCTCCTACCCCTTCCAAGAGTAGGGATCTTTTGCAATTTGAGAACCGCATTTGGTGCATTAATGTCCACCGGCACTTCCTGGGAAAAAACGAGGCCTTCTTATTGGTTAGAAGTTAGAGAAAAGTGATTTGTCACATCTTGAGACGTTGTATATGCTTTGATGCCGCACAATGCACAAAGACGGTGGTCCGGTACTTCATCAGTAGTACTTGCAAAAAAATTCTCGAGTGTATAAACTGTGTCGTTATCAGGGGCGTCGCTAGATCTTTGTCAGTGGGGGAGTGGGGAGGGTGTAGAGGCCACCCATTACAGACAAAAGGAGCAAACAATTACCGACAATTATATTGATGCCAATGTCCAAATGTCTACAAATTTAACCCTCTAAACCTGTGGCCAGGAACAAAGTTATTTTTCAGTCTCCCCCCCCCCCCCTTTGACAGTTCCATGAATTATTAGAGAAAGAAGACGATCCATTGTACCGTTCTCGACTCTTATTTCTTGTTTGGATCCAGTCCCCCCCCCCCCTCCCGCGCGAAGCAGTTTTGACGTTTCAATAAATTATTACTTTTAATCCTTGTCTGAATTCATTTTCCCCCATCCCGCGCGAAGCGCGGAAGCTTTCACGTTTCATTAAATTATTATAGAAAGAAGACGATTCGTTGTACCGTATTCTTGTCTGAATTCATTTTACCCCTCCCGCGCGAAGCGCGGAAGCTTTGACACTTAATTAAATTATTAGAGAAAGAATACGATTCATTGTACCGGTTCCGACTCTTAATCCGTCTGAATTCATTTTCGCCCTTCTCGCGTGAAGCGCGGAAACTCTGACGTTTCATGAAATTATTACTGTTAATCCTTGTCGGAATTCATTTCGCCCATCCCGCGCGAAGCGCGGAAGCTTTCACGTTTCATTAAATTATTAGAGAAAGAAGACGATTCGTTGTATCGTGTTCTTGTCTGAATTCAGTTCCCCCCCCCCCTTCCCGCGCGAAGCACGGAAGCTTCGACACTTCATTAACTTATTAGAGAAAGAAGACGATTCATTGTACCGGTTCCGACTCTTAATCCTTGTCTCAATTCATTTTCGCCCATCCCGCACGAAGCAGTTTTGACGTTTCAATAAATTATTACTCTTAATCCTTGTCTGAAGGAAGCTTCGACACTTCATTAAATTATTAGAGAAAGAAGACGATTCATTGTACCGGTTCCCACTCTTAATCCTTGTCTGAATTCATTTTCGCCCATCTCGCGTGAAGCGCGGAAACTCTGACGTTTCATTAAACTATACTCTTAATCCTTGTCGGAATTCATTTTTGCCCATCCCGCGCGAAGCGCGGAAGCTTTCACGTTACACTAAATTATTAGAGAAAGAAGACGATTCGTTGTATCGTGTTCTTGTCTGAATTCAGTTTTACCCCCCCCCCCTCCCGCGCGAAGCACGGAAGCTTTGACCGGTTCCGACTCTTAATCCTTGTCTCAATTCATTTTTGCCCATCTCACGCAAAGCGCGGAAGCTTTGACACTTCATTAAATTATTAAAGAAGGAAAACGATTCGTTGTATCGTTCACTACTCTTAATCTTGTCTGAATTTAATTTTCCCACTGGGCCCCCTTAACGGTACAAATGTGCAGTGTTACATGATGTAAGTATGGAACGCCCGGCAGTGCTTGTCACAGTTGCTTCTGGAAAGGATTTTTTTTACTAGTGTTACTGTTAGTGGCCACGGCCCCTTAGTGACTATAAAAAAAAACATATGCTCTTCCTGGCCATTTGGGAATGTGTCAGTTTGCAACAGAAATGGAGAAACGCGCATTTTGTTGAAAATCATGTGATATCACGAACATTTATACATCACTTGTATATGGAATTGAAAATAAGTCATGATTCAATTTGTTTTATATATTTTTTGGGGGGGGGGCTGGCGCCCCCAAGCCCCCCCCCCCCCCCACCAGTACGCCAGTGCGGCAAGGTGCCCGCATGCAGTACTTTAAATAGTTTTTAGTGTGTGGATTACAAACTATTTTTTTACCAGTTTGAAAATGTCTTTTTATTCTTAAATGTGCCCATACGTGTGTGCATAGTACTTGACGAGAGCCAGAGTCATGCAAAATTAATAGTCTGTAAAGACTTTGGGATTTGGGAGAACTTTTGCATTTCTTAAGAGGGTATCGTGACTAACAAAAAGCTAAAATAACGCTGCTCCAGAGAAATGTATTTCTATGCATTTTGAAAAGCGCTGGACAATTACCTAAAACTTACATCCTTCATGGAAATTAGCAACCGCGCTGGCGTTGCATAAATTATAATAAAAGGGAAATGTGTAGTAATGAGAAAGACAACGTGCTAGAGTATTTGAATGTGTCAGATCGTCTTTTGCTATTGAATCCTGATTGTCCACGGGGGTAGTTGTCATCGGGGGGTAATTGTCCTCGGGGGGTAATTATCATCGGGGGGTAGTTGTCCTCGGGAGGTAATTGTCCTCGGGGGGGGGGGTAATTGTCCTAGGGGGTAATTGTCCTCGGGGGTAGTTGTCCTCGGGGGGTAATTGTCCTCGGGGGGTAATTGTCCTAGGGGGTTATTGTCCTCGGGGGGTAGTTGTCCTCGGGGGGTAATTGTCCTCGGGGGGTAATTCTCCCGCGGGTAATTTTCCGGGGGGTAATTGTCCTTGGGGGTAGTTGTCCTCGGGGGGTGATTCTCCGGGGGGTAATATTCCAGGGGGTAATTGTCCTTTGGGGGTAGTTTTCCGGGGGGTAATTTTCCGGGGGGTGATTGCCCAGGGGGTAGTTGTCCTAGAACCGTTTTAGATTGTGTTTAATTGTGTTTCAATATTTAGCGCGTTCTTACCCGATCTTCGTCCTTGTTTCAAAACAGGGATTGAATGTCTTGAATCGCTCACAGACTTCCACACTTCTCTTAGAGGATCGTCTTTTATGGAGACAGAGTGCTGCAAGCATTTCCAATAGCGGATCATGAAGATAGCAGCTTTTTGATTTTGGGTATAAACCCCAGACTCCTCATGCTGTCTGCTTCTGAACTGGATGCCGTCAAGTGTCTGGTAGGACAAACCCAATGCTAGACCAAGATGGTAGTACTGATCAGTGTTCATCTCTTGTGTGATGAAATCCTCACTCCGAATTTCTCCAGCGTTGCTTTAAATGGGAATGCAGGGAGAAGAGAAAAAGGGCCCTGATTTAATTTATTAGTAAGGCTAGATAATTTCATTTTCTAGCATCCCAGATTTGTGTATTTTTCTTCTATTGGTTCTTTTAATAATACAGTAATGCATTGTATTTTATCTCGTGTAAAGATGTTCATTTTTTTCAGCTGACACAATTAACATTAAGAAATCATTAATAATAAACAAAAATAATAATGATTAAGAGCGAGCCACACAGGGGAAAAGGCATAGTAGTAATAATAATGAGCAAAATAGAATTGGCACAACAAGTTGTTAAAGTAAAACAAATATGTTTTCTTAGAGTAATTTTACCTAAGGTCAGTGTTTGATCCGGGGACAATCTCATCTAGGCTTGAATGTATGTCGGTGGAGAATCCTTGGAGAAAAATGACAACATTTTCAAGTGAACACACTGTTCTCATTGGAACAAGAGTAGTTTCAATTGATGATAATAGGACATGACACTTGCGTTTAACAAAATAAGCAATTACATGATATTTACGAATCTTTTTCATTCCTTGTTTTTAAAGGTACCGTGCAATATATGTTTTGTTTTACTACTATAAAATCACCCACGGATAAGTTCTCGTCAAGTTTACAAATTGATACATCTTAGAATATAACATAAATGAAAAATATGCAGTGATCCTGGATGCCATAAAAATGATAAAATTGAAACATTTTAAGCTATAAATACTGTTGTTTATAGTATAGTTTGAAAAGGAGGAGAAATAGGATAAAAGAAGAAAGGAATTAAAAGAAGATGAAGTAGAAGAAATATTAGATGGAGAATTTGACAAAGAAGAAGAAGAAAGAGAGAGAGAGAAGGAGAAGAATGATGAGGAGAAGAAGAAGAAGATTGACAAACCAGTCCGTATAGCCATGAACGTCATGCTGGTATTTGGTTGATTGGTACTTGTTGCTGAAATCGAAATGTTAATCATCTGCATTCTGGCATTGGTTTCCGTCGTAATTGGCATCGAAACTAGTGTCTTCTGCCGGTTGAATAATTCTGTCGCAGATATGATCTGACAAAATATTATATGTACATTATTTAGTGTTGTTTACTCCCAACAGAATTGGGGCAATGCTAAAGACGCCGTGATTACTCCGCAATAACACTTATCGAATGTAGCCCTGTTGGCTAAAAGTACAACAAAATATAACCCTAATATTTGCCCTATACCTAACCAAATCCCAAATGCCACCCTGACACTTACCCTATACTTTTGCTTTAAGCCAGTAGCGAATGCAGCGCGAAACAAACATCCTGATTTAAAAACCAACTTTTGTTTGTGATACGCACGTGCATATATATAGTATACACTTACGAACATAGCCTAAAATAGAGGCATAGCCTGATTGAAGTTTACTGAGAGTTAACTCGGCATGAGCAGGCCATTAATAGTAGCACTGAGGAAATTTCTTTGAATTTAATGCCTTGTACCAAGCACATCTTTAAATGAAATTTCGAATGTTGAAATATTAACCTAAGAATCCTTGTAGAATAGTTTTTACCTTTTTTCTCCGATTGCATTCGAGCTCTAGATCACTTGACTCAGGTTTAAGTGCAAAACATCTTCCAGGATGTACTTGATGGTAAAGAAAATTTTCCTCTTCTTCCTGAATTTTCTGTTTAAAAAAAATACACAAAAACAGTAACAGCACATTTTATAAATGTAATGATTGAAATACATAAAGTTATAATGTAATTGTAAATACATAAAGTTAATTGCAATTAATTATTGAAAATTAATTGCATTTTCTTCGTTTTTTGTTTATGAGGGGGCGTCGATGTACCCTAGCGCCCGCTGCGTACAGTCATGATTTATTGGCTAAGCAATGGCCTCGTCACTGTGAGCCCCCAGGATCAAAACCGTGTCGATATGCTATATCAGTGCCCTTTTATAAGGCATTAATCCCCATTACTCTCAGTTATGACTGAAGGACGTAGGTCCCCTAGTTGATTAGCATAGTAGCACCCACATGCTTTAGCAGTCACGCAAAACAAACACTCCCCAATTGTCATTCAATAAAATCTGAGAATGTATACTATTATCTAGATCTATTAGGAATAAATCATTGTCAAAATCATTCAATAAATTGGGTTAAAAATAATTATTCCACCATTATGACCAACAGTGTACTACGATTGTTGAATTAGATTAAAGTATGTTGCATTTGATAGAAATCTGTTAAACAGTTCTAAAATATTTACTTCGAAATGTTTCACACGTTTAAGTTAATGAAACTGTTTGTTTTTTTATTAACTATCTAGATTAAAAAATATCTTTAGGGTCTCCACCAAAATCTTGTCTGAATCTGGAACACTATTCACATGTTAATAGAATGAGTTTTGCTTTATAATGTGGCTTTCTTGATGTATCATACTGTACTCAAAGGAATTTCCTTCTTGTCTGGACAAAAAATTATAATGAATTTCAAAACGATACGATATATGTCTTTTAAACACCATGAAATAGGTGATTTTAAAGGTTATTTGTACGAAAGGATAGTCTTGAAATTGGAGTTCAAATACATAGAGAGACCGTTAAACATTTCTATTTTTTAGACCGATACTAATACTGGGTGCAACTTTGCAAGAGAGACAATTGTACTATAAAAGTAAACAATCTGACAATTATGAAATAATGTTTTTTTTAATTATTATAAAATATATGTAACAATTTCCAGCTAAGCCATGCGCCATCTTCAGAGGTGTATAAATTGATGTTGCCCTATCAATAACAATAACAGGCCTTAATATACATCATCCAAGAAATGAGAGTAAACCCGTAACAAAAATTAAACATTTTTAAGTAACCATTTACAAAATTGAATGAAAAACAAGACTTAAAGACAATGAAAGACTATGCATTCAGTGACACATTTAAGGTACAACACATTTCTACCATGATAACCGTGCTGACAATGTAGCTCACTAAGCGGTTTCATTGGAACATTTTTGTTTTAATAGAGAGGGTGTACTCACTTTGGTCGGATATTTCGATATATATGTGTGTATATATATATATATATATATATATATATATATATATATATATTTCCTCATATTACCTGAACAATGTAAGGTATGTCTTCATGTATGTATATCCGGAGTGTGATGTCTTCCCCATGTGCCATGTCAACGGGAAGGAAAGGGGTGCATGCCATTCGTTTACCATGAGCATGATGAAGCTTTATCGGTATCCATAGCTGTACCTTGTCCTTAATGACAGATAAGGCATCTATGATGAGGTTGATTTGCCTTTCTTTAATGATACATTGCGTTTCACTATCATCAAATGATTCATCACGGTTAACTGTAAGTAATTGCATATTGAAAAAAATCAGATATTAATCTATTTTAAAATAGGTAAGGGTTTGCTTTCTTTGGTAAGACCCTTATTGATGTAATGGCTTTGAACATTCTTCAATATGTTGCAAATTTTCTAGTTCACAACATTCACGCTAATAAGTAGGCTATTAATACAATTGAGGAAATTATGATATAAAATGGAGTTTCGATGAAATATATAACTAGCTGAGTGAGCAATGTATGCGAAATAATCTGTAAAATTTGTTAAAAACATATTATTATCAATTAACTGTTTCACTGCGCCAATTATGGGGGCCACTTGAATCTCACGTGGTGAATCTTGAAAAGTGGTATTTTGTATTAATAACAACTCCCTCGCATCCTCCTATTGACAACTATTACCTGAAGTTGATTCAGTTTGTTTCCAGATGATCCCAGCATGAACACCGTTTGACTCCAGCAGTGTTGCGGCATGAGGGAGACTTAACGTTATAGGCTGGTTCGTAGAATAGCGCCACTGTACAGGGAATGTGATGCCAATGCCATAGCCTGTAAGAAACTCTCTCTCTCGGATAGGTGGGGGATCATCAGTGACTAGAGCTATTGATACATCGTGGCAAGTACCAGCTTGCACTCTCCTTGGTGGAATCGACATTGTGACGTCACAACTATCGAAACTTAGAATCCCTCCTTCACAGCCAATACTGCGATGACTTTCAGTAGATCTTGCAATCGGCAGATCTAAACCAAAAAAAAGGGGAGGGGGGGGAAGAAACGAGGAAAAAAAGATGAATGGTATGAGGTATTGATAGCTCAATGATTACTCATTCCTTATTACTCTAATGGATAGCCTAAAAAGGACATCGTTTTGTCAACGCTGTACGGTTGATAAGTTAACGAATCGTCAAATCGAATTCGATTGCAGAATAACGCCGCACTATCATATCCAAAAGAGGATATTACATATTTATTTTGGTTTTGTAGAAACAAAGAGCGCATAAACTATTGTTTTTGTTTTAACTTTGGAGATGTGCATAAAACGGGTCGAGTGGGGTAGCATTTTCATTTATTGACCCTCGAAAACAATCTTAGTGAGTAGTAAAACAATTCAAAATTAAATGAAATACGTACCCCGGAATATATGAACATCATCTTCGGATAAGCTGCCAAAGAACCAAAAATATATTGTATGAGTATATTTAGAAATGTGATGTTTAACCTATGATACATCCATGTTTTACGCCGTAGTACACATTGTTTTATATTACAGTCATGCATCAACATTGTTTTGATTTATGTGATGATGCACAATTATAATTCTTTAACGACTGCTGTTTGCAGCAAAATAAAATATGTAGCCGACAAATCTTATGAAAATTAAAAACGAATCTTTCAGAGAACCTGAATTTGAATCATACAAGAATGTTATACAAAATGTGAACATTTATTACGCAGATAATTTACGCAAGTTTATTGATTCATTTTTGAATAATTAAATCTTGAATCATATTTTACAGAGCCTGGTAAACTAATTGTTATAATTGTCTTACCTCCGGAATACCATTTGCCTAATGCGCTCCTCTCTGGCATACTGTACCGGAGTAAAACCTTTGTTATCTTTGATGTCGATCTTGGATCCTTGATTTATTAGGAATTGTATCAGAGCCTCCGCAGGTGATAAGTCATCCTCACTCTCTTGTTGTATCTATTTCGTTAATGAAAATGGTAAAAGAACTAGAATATTTTGAATAAAACAATAATACAAAAATAGAATGTTTCGATTAAATGTTGTTTCTACACTCCTACCGGTAACGGGGGGTTAAGATCCTTATATTTGCAGCAATCTATTCACATGGCACTATCGGCTTTTAATATGAAATTATAATGATGATAATAATGGTAGTGATAATGGTAATAATAATGATATTGATAGGCCTAATACTACTACTGCTACTATTACTGCTAATAATAATAATCCAACATATACAGACTAAACGCAACTAAGCCACCCCCCTCCATCCACCCCCCCCCCTCCTCCCCAACCTTCGTTCTATGGCCACTCCCACACATTTACTCACGCGCACATCACACACATTCACAAAAGTTTCATTGCATCAGTTGGTGAAAAGATCGTTAAAAAATATGTATCAAATAAAACAAACGGAGAGGGTATTTATTTTATAAATTACATATCAACAAATATTTATAACGTTCACTATTAAGGACATTGTCCTTCCCATATTCAGAGATTCATTTAGATACACTAACAGTTCTCACTTAAAGAGAAACTAAATCAAGAAAAACGTAACCTGCTTCAAAGCTGTCGTCACTTCAACCTGTCTTTTCTTACAGTGGCATAGTCTGATGGAAATCTGTAAGGGCGTCTGGCCATCGTGTGACTGAGGATTTAAACCAGCACCTACTGATATCAACTTCTCAATGATTGATGTTAGCCCGCTTATAGTAGCAAGGTGAATGGGTGTTAGACCAGCACTGTCGCTGTGTTGTATAGATGATGCATCCTTTGAAGAAGAAAAAAAAATAACTGATGGAATTTAGATATTGTCATGCAATGGTGATGTGCCTTTTATGAATTTTGATGTTTGTCTGTATAATCATATGAACACATAAACTTCATATTGAACGCCATCCATAATATAAAGTCGAAGATATACAAATAATGACACTCGATAGATAAAACATTGTCGAACATTCATTACTATCATTATCATTATATAATAATGTGATATACATTTACTATTGGCTTGTTATATATAACCATCATGAAAGAGAATATACTTATTTAGGATTACTATCAGCAGGTCTAATAGCAGAACTGTATAGTAATCAAAACTATTGTTGATGAAGTGTAAAGGTAATTGGGGGTGTAGTATAGGTGACGGTGGTACTGCATCAGCTATATGACATAAGTCATTAGTATAAACAACACAAGCTGAATGAGTTACAGCTACATTTACCTTATCAAGAAGAATCCGTGCAGTGTCAACATTGCCACATCTCAGTGCAATACTTATTGGTGATTGACCTCTTCTGGAAAGTCTCGTGCTCATAATTGCTTTCTGATCCAGTAAATCCTTCATTATTGATTCATTCCCACTTTATTAAAAAGAAAAAAAACATCTTGAACATTTATTCATTATTTAAATATACAAATACTGTAAATCTGCTTTTTTATGGGGATCTTTTCTCATTTTCTCTTTTGTTCACCCCCCCCCCCTTCTCTCTCTCTCTCTCTTTCTCTCTCTTCCTTTCTTTTCTCTTCTCTCGCGCTGCTTTTCTTTCGTTCCCCTTCCATTTTCCGCACATTTCTAGTCCTTTCCTTTGTTTTGGTATTCTCGCGCATCTCTACCTCATTCTTCTTTTATTTCTAGTTTTCTCTGTTTCGTCATGTTTTTCTTTCTAACAAACTTATCCTCTTTATTTTGTGAGCTGTGCTCACTTAGCAACGGTTACGCCTCATTTTCATTTTTTGAAATAAATCTGAATATATTTGTAATTCCTGGACAAAGGGTTAACGCCTACAATTCGTATATTTTGTAGCTCTTACGGGGTTTTTTTTCTTCTCCATTTGTCTTTTTTCGTTAACCATCGGAGAACTATTTTCATTTTAAACTGTATTCTTATATATATTACTAACATTTGGAATCTAAGATCGCTTCTTTAGGTACAAAGTATTTATTAGCCTTGTAAATGTTCTGTTTATAATTAACCACAGCATGATTCTCAAATTATGGACGAAATTATAATTGCTTTCAAAGTTACCTATTTTTGCATCATATTTTTCGGAATCATACTGCATAACTAAGTATCAATAAAAGGTGATTTAATTGTAGCTGAAATTTAGGTAGTATCTCATACATTTTCTATTCTGCGTGTCCTTTGAAAGCGCTAATAAACCTTCGTTAAAATGGGATCCAAAGAAATAACATATTAAGCACCATTTCAAGAAAACTAAGAAAAAATGTTTTGCATGAATAAAAAGGATGAACGTTTTTATCGAATGCAACAACATTACATTTCAACCCTAGTAGTATTTTGTGATACAGTCGAGGAGAAGATTAGAACTATTATTAAATTATGAACATGTTCTTGAAACGGTTCACCTTGCTGCAGCATAATGGAGGGCTGTCCATCCCTCTGCATCTTCTGTCTCAATATCTGCATTGTTTTCGAGCAGCAGACGTACACAGTCCAGATGTCCTCCCCTGGCAGCAACCATAAGTGGCGTGACACCTTCTAAGGTCTGTAAGATAAATAATATAGGTACGCTGCCTACATGTGTTAAGTAGGTCTACAATACGATACATATGTAGTCCTACTCTAAACTCATCGATTAATATAGTTTGCCCTACATAAGAGACAATCAGGGAGAATATGGAATGCTTATGACTTGGATGATCATTGTGTTGATAGAATAGCATCTTTTCCTTTTTTAATGTATTTATTCGACAGTGATTATATTTCTTTTAACGAATACCTTCAGCACTGCTAGAACAATTATTTCGTTACAATGCGATTTAAGATGCTCTGTGAAAACAAAAAGGGATAGGACACTTGTAAGATCCATTAGCCATTCCGAATTCCAAATGTTTTGTTTAATATGCATAACCGTAAATCTTGTACAATGTCCTCCCATTTTTTTCTCGCTGGTCATTTCCTTTCGTATTGTTCTTCCTTTTTAAACACTTGTGTGTGTTTTCTAACTAAAGATCAATAACACCAGGGATGACGACACCATGATAATTATCATGCCTGGGACAATTACCTCCCAATTACGTGACGCAGGTAGTGGTAAGTGACGTAAGTAATGTCTCATCAACAGGCATATTATTTAAAGAAAACAAAATAAAACCGTTGGGACAGTAAAACAGTTTGACAAGTTGTGTGTGAGAGGTTCAATATTAAGGAATATTTAACTTTTCTCAGCTACATCCTTTCATTAGTATACTTTAAATCTTTACTCGTATATCTCAAAGCCTGAAATTGGGTAACTCATCCCGAAGGACCCGTCTATAATTTTCAATCTGATACAGCACACTTAAAAACACCACACAAAAATGGATGGCTAAATAAATTACGGCCAGCGCGACACGATTCGACTGTTTAGTAAGACAAAAGAGCCGGTTGAATTGAGTAACCCACCTGAAGTCCAACTTTAAGAGCGATGAGACTATATCCCGATGAACCGCTGGAGTTATTTCTCAAGAAATGTTTCAAACATTCGAAATGACCATTATTTGCCAAAAAATGAAAAACTGTCCAACCGTCATTATTATGTGCCTCGATATTTGCTCCTTTCGTAATGAGATATTCTATAACATCAAGATGACCCCAACGAGAAGCAGCATGGAGGGATAGATCACCATCATTTGCTGCTTTGTTCACCTCTGCTCCTTCGTTCACTAGATATTGTACAACATCGTGATGACCCCGACGAGAAGCAGCATGGAGGGATAGATCACCATCATTTGCTGCTTTGTTCACCTCTGCTCCTTCGTTCACTAGATATTGTACAACATCGTAATGACCCTCCTGTGAAGCAGCAAACAAAGGTGTACATCCATCGTTATCACCCATGTCTTTATCTGCTCGTTGACTGATGAGAAACTTGACAACTGCAAGATGGCCATTGAATGATGATAAATTAAGAGGCGTAATGCCTTTATAACCTCTCCTATCAATATCTGCTCCTCTGTTAATCAGATACTTCACTATGTCTAGATGACCTTCATGAGATGCTGCAAACAGAGGTGTAGAACCACTCTTTGCTGCTTTGTTCACCTCTGCCCCTTCGTTCACTAGATATTGTACAACATCGTGATGACCCTTCTGTGAAGCATCATATAGAGGTGTACATCCATCGTTATCACCCATGTCTTTATCTGCTCTTTGAATGATAAGATACTTGACAACTGCAAGATGGCCAGAGATTGATGCGACACCAAGAGGTGTCTTACCGTTATAACCTCTCCTATCAATATCTGCTCCTTTGTTAGTCAGATACTTCACTATATTCAGATGACCTTTATAAGATGCTACATGCAGAGGTGTAGAACCAATCTTTGCTGCTTTGTTCACCTCTGCTCCTCCGTTCACTAGATATTGTACAACATCGTGATGACCCTCCTGTGAAGCAGCACATAGAGGTGTAAAGCCATCGTTATCACCCATGTTTTGATTTGCTCCTTGACTGATGAGATACTTGACAACTGCAAGATGGCCAGAGAATGATGCGTCATCAAGAGGCGTATTGCCGTTATAACCTTTCCTATCAATATCTGCTCCTTTTTCAATCAGATACTTCACTATGTCTAGATGACCTTCATGAGATGCTGCAAACAGAGGTGTAGAACCACGCTTTGTGGCTTTGTTCACCTCTGCTCCTTCGTTCACTAGATATTGTACAACATCGTGATGACCCTTCTGTGAAGCATCATATAGAGGTGTACATCCATCGTTATTACCCATGTCTTTATCTGCTCTTTGACTGGTAAGATACTTGACAACTGCAAGATGGCCAGAGAATGATGCGACACCAAGAGGCGTAATGCCGTTATAACCTTTCCTATCAATATCTGCTCCTTTGTTAGTCAGATACTTCACTATATTCAGATGACCTTTATAAGATGCTACATGCAGAGGTGTAGCACCAATCTTTGCTGCTTTGTTCACCTCTGCTCCTTCGTTCACTAGATATTGTACAACATCGTGATGACCCTCCTGTGAAGCAGCATATAGAGGTGTAAAGCCATCGTTATCACCCATGTTTTGATTTGCTCCTTGACTGATGAGATACTTGACAACTGCAAGATGGCCAGAGAATGATGCATCATCAAGAGGCGTATTGCCGTTATAACCTTTCCTATCAATATCTGCTCCTTTTTCAATCAGATACTTCACTATGTCTAGATGACCTTCATGAGATGCTGCAAACAGAGGTGTAGAACCACGCTTTGTGGCTTTGTTCACCTCTGCTCCTTCGTTCACTAGATATTGTACAACATCGTGATGACCCTTCTGTGAAGCATCATATAGAGGTGTACATCCATCGTTATTACCCATGTCTTTATCTGCTCTTTGACTGGTAAGATACTTGACAACTGCAAGATGGCCAGAGAATGATGCGACACCAAGAGGCGTAATGCCGTTATAACCTTTCCTATCAATATCTGTTCCTTTGTCAATCAGATACTTCACTATGTCTAGATGACCCGGGCGAGCGGCAGCATGGAGGGCTAGATCACCATCATTTGCTGCTTTGTTCACCTCTGCTCCTTCGCTCACTAGATATTGTACAACATCGTGATGACCCTCCTGTGAAGCATAATATAGAGGTGTGTCTCCATCGTTATTACCCATGTCTTTATCTGCTCTTTGACTGGTAAGATACTGGACAACTGCAAGATGGCCAGAGAATGATGCGACACCAAGAGGCGTAATGCCGTTATAACCTTTCCTATCAATATCTGTTCCTTTGTCAATCAGATACTTCACTATGTCTAGATGACCCGGACGAGAGGCAGCATGGAGGGATAGATCACCATCATTTGCTGCTTTGTTCACCTCTACTCCTTCATTCACTAGATATTGTACAACATCGTGATGACCCTCCTGTGAAGCATCATATAGAGGTGTATAGCCATCGTTATCACCCATTTCTTTATCTGCCCCTTGACTGATAAGATACTTGACAAATGCAAGATGGCCATGGAATGATGAGAAATGAAGAGGCGTCTTGCCGTTATAACCTCTACTATCAATATCTGCTCCTTTGTCAATCAGATACTTCACTATGTCTAGATGACCCCGACGAGCGGCAGCATGGAGGGATAGATCACCATTATTTGCTGCTTTGTTCACCTCTGCTCCTTCGTTCACTAGATATTGTACAACATCGTGATGGCCCTTCTCTGAAGCTTCATATAGCGGTGTAAAGCCATCGTTATCACCCATGTCTTTATCTGCTTGTTGACTGATAAGATACTTGACAACTGCAAGATGGCCAGAGAATGATGAGAAATAAAGAGACGTCTTACCGCTATTACCTCTCCTATCAATATCTGCTCCTCTGTTAATCAGATACTTCACTATGTCTAGATGACCCAGACGAGCGGCAGCATGGAGGGATAGATTACCATCATTTGCTGCTTTGTTCACCTTTGCTCCTTCGTTTACTAGATATTGTACAACATCGTAATGACCCTCCTGTGAAGCAGCATATAGAGGTGTACAGCCATCGTTATCATACATGTCTTTATCTGCTCTTTGACTGGTAAGATACTTGACAACTGCAAGATGGCCATAAATTGATGCGACACCTAGGGGCGTCTGTCCGTTATAACCTCTCCTATCAATATATGCTCCTCTTGTAATCAGATACTTCACTATGTCTAGATGACCTTTATTAGATGCTGCATACATAGGGGTCCATTCATTTTTTGCTTTTGTATTTACATCTGCTCCTGCATCTACCAGACATTCAACAACAGTAAGGTGACCCTCACGTGAGGCGAGATGCAAAGGTGTATAGCCATCATCGCCATCTCTGTCAATTTCGACTCCTTTAGTTATGAGATATTTCACAACATCAAGGTGACCCTTACTTGCTGAAGTATAAATGGGTGTAGAACCATTATATGAAGCTTTGTTTACATCTGCTCCAGAATCGACTAAACATTCAACAACACAAAAATTACCCTTCTCCGAAGCAAGATAGATAGGTGTATAGCCATTGCTATCACCAATATTGATATTTGCTCCTTTACTGATGAGATATTGAGCAACATCCTGGTGACCACTCCGAGACGCGAGGTGAAGAGGGGCGTCACCGCTTCTACTTCGCTTTTCTATATCCGCCCCTAAATCAATCAAATAGGTCACGAGGTCAATATGCCCTTCTTCTGAAGCGATGTGGAGGGATGTATTTCCATCAGGATCCACACTGTGTAGCATGACTAGCTTGGCATCACCTGTCTCGTCTTCTAGAATAGACCTTGTCTTTACAAGATCGCCTTCCATCACCGCTGTAAAAAGCGCCATGTTCACTCTGTCTTCCTTCTCGGTATGTGTATTGTCTGTCGCCATAGGAAGGAATTATGTATTTATGTAGTTAACGGGAAAATTAACCAATCCATAACAATTCAGTATTTAAATTTGAATAAACCAGGGGGAACATAGGATATAGAAAGATGTACTACGCATGGTACTGCATATTAAAGAGATGATTGGTAGTACGAAATCGAGGGAAAGCACTGAATACTGACATTATGCTTTCACATATTTTTAAAGCACTTAAGACATGAAAGGGTGGCTTATCTGAATGTGCTCATCTTCATTATCCGTCGAATTGGTTTCCTGCATTCCATGATGTTTCGGAAAGGGCGTTTATCGTATCAGGCGACGTAAAAGTTCAGTAAGGCTCTCTCTCCTATCGCTTCAAAAAGGCGTTAATCCTTACCGGTGGCGTACAACTTCAGTAAGGCTCTCTCTCTCCTATCGCTTTAAAAGAGCGTTTATCCTATTAGGCGACGTAAAAGTTCAGTAAGGCTCTCTCTCCTATCGCTTCAAAAAGGGCGTTAATCCTTACCGGTGGCGTACAAGTTCAGTAAGGCTTTCTCTCCTATCGCTTCAAAAAGGGCGTTAATCCTTACCGGTGGCGTACAAGTTCAGTAAGGCTTTCTCTCCTATCTCTTCAAAAAGGGCGTTTATCCTACCAGGCGACGTACAAGTTCAGTAAGGCTCTCTCTCCTATCGCTTCAAAAAGGGCGTTAATCCTTACCGGTGGCGTACAAGTTCTGTAAGGCTTTCTCTCCTATCGCTTCAAAAAGGGCGTTAATTCTTACCGGTGGCGTACAAGTTCAGTAAGGCTTTCTCTCCTATCGCTTGAAAAGAGCATTTATCCTATCAGGCAACGTACAAGTTCAGTAAGGCTCTCTCTCCTATCGCTTCAAAAAGGCGTTAATCCTTACCGGTGGCGTACAAGTTCAGTAAGGCTTTCTCTCCTATCGCTTCAAAAAGGGCGTTAATCCTTACTGGTGGCGTACAAGTTCAGTAAGGCTTTCTCTCCTATCGCTTCAAAAAGGGCGTTAATCCTTACCGGCGGCGTACAAGTTCAGTAAGGCTTTCTCTCCTATCGCTTTAAAAAGGGCGTTTATCCTATCAGGTGGCGTACAAGTTTAGTAAGGCTCTCTCTCCTATCGCTTTAAAAGAGCGTTTATCCTATCCGGCGACGTAAAAGTTCAGTAAGGCTCTCTCTCCTATCGCTTCAAAAGGTGTTAATCCTTACCGGTGGCGTACAACTTCAGTAAGGCTTTCTCTCCTATCGCTTTAAAAAGAGCGTTTATCCTATCCAGCGACGTGCAGTAAGGGTCTCTCTCTCTCTCTTTCTCTCTCTCTCTCTCTCTCTCTCTTCTTTCTCTCTCTCTCTCTCTTTCTCTCTCTCTCTCTCTCTCTTTCTCTCTCTCTCTTCTATCGCTTCAAAGAGGGCTTCAAAAGGGCGTTAACTCTAACCGGTCATGTACATGTTCAGTAAGGCTCTCCCTTCTATCGCTCCAAACGAGTATACATCCGCTTTGGATTCCATTTCCTCACATCAAAAAGTAATCCACAGTCTCGTACAAAGCATGTGATCTTCCTGGCCTACATATTAACGTAATATCAACTCTGTAGAAAAACATCTGATTTCATGTCGACTCCGTGTAAAGAGACCGCTTCGCTTTTTCTTGACTTCTATTGATATGAGGACAAATATGCGTCGCACAATTCTAGAGAAAACCGAGACACAAGAGCAATCATGCATTGACCCGTTTCTAATAAAATTTAAACCCAGAGTTGAATCTAAAGTCGCGTCATGAAAAGTTTTAGGGCGACACGAACAAAAAGTCAGCCTCCACATTTTGTATGCAGAACATCAATGGTGTAAGGGTTTGGCCTCTTCCATTACGCGTGGTGAGGGGTGTCCCGTACAATGAACAGAGGGGTCCTCCTTTGTCGATATTGCAGTCCCCACTGTTTGTCTGTATCGCTCTCATTCATACTATATAGATATAGGTATTCAAACTGCACAAATGCACACACTGGGACATGCACCCCCGCACACGCACACATCCTATACATGTGTACATATTAAATTTCACATTTCTCTCTCGCTCTCTCTCACTCTCTCTCTCTCTCTCTCTCTTCCCCTCTCCCCTCTCACCTTTCTCTCTCTCTCTCTCTCTCATTCTCTGTGTATTTCTCTCTCTTCCTTTCTCTATCTCTCTCTCTCTCTCTCGCTTCTCCTACTACGTCTATCAGGGATTTACAAGTACACATACTCCAGCATAGAACATGAATGAAATTGGCATGCAAAATCTTTGGGGTATTTTTTCTTCAAAATTTGAGAATTGTTTTTAAAGGGGCACGTTCCCGCCAGTGTAGTTATCGGAACTTGCCATTTGCGTAAGAGCCGTATTTTGGTGGTGTCAATAGGCAGCTATAGCGCCGTCCGCCAGTGCGTACGTATTTTGAGCGCCCTCTGGAATACGGGGAACGTGCCCCTTTAATGTTTAAATGTCAACAAAAACAACGTCAGTTTCCAGACCAAACTAGCTTACTTTATTTCAAGACGTATGAACACCCATGAGATAAAAAATACATTTAATAGAGATGAAGGAATAAACGATAATAACTAGTCATAAATTGAAAATGTAACTACATGTAAATACAAAGCTAAGAACACGTTTACATGTAAAACAAGTTATAAAGACAACTGCTGCACCTTACTTTGGCTTTTTAACACTCCCTGCAACAGACAAGAATTTCCGAGCTACTATAAAATATGGCAAAAGTTGTTCACACATCATAAGAAAAAAAATCATCTCCCAACAATGATAGGCTGGAAAAGCATGCAAATGGTAAGTGAGTTGATAATGAGTAAGGCTTTATAATGAACTGGTAATGGTTGACAAATGTGTAATATGTTGATACACTGAGGAGCTTCAAACATCCTTTCACAAGAATATGCATCCGATCATTCATATGTTAAACAAAATCTACTGTACTACACAGTAAGTGGACTTAATCTGTTTTGAAAAGAAAATGCCAAATTTGAATGAAAATATGGTTTTAAGACTTAGAATGAATTTTTTTAAATAGTACGCTTTAGATGATAATAAATAATGAACAGTATCATAGAAGAGAAATAAGTGAAATTCTGAAATCGGGGATATCATGACCTTCGTAAACACTGTGTTGCATCTTATCAGGCAGAAAATAACTTTAAAGATTCAAAGCACCCAGTCAGAGCATTAGATAGGTGACGCTACATAGAAATGGAACCAGCTAGAGTGCCGTCTTTTGTCATCAAATATTGTTCAAATAGCACTGTATTGTATCCACTGCTATTTCTCTCTGCCAAATAATCCGACAATAGAATCAACCGAGCGGAACCAACTGTTAAACAAATTTATTATGAGTCCTGAAATATCAATTTGTTACTGCTTGGAATTGGGATAATGGAAGGGTAACCCGACACATGCTCTGCCGACATTTGCTCCGCGACATTTGCTCCGCCGACAATTGCTCCGCCGACATTTACTCCGCCGACATATGCTCTGCCGACATTTGCTCCTCCGACATTTGCTCCGCCGACAATTGCTCCGCCAACAATTGCTCCGCAAAACGCGATAATTGCGCCGGCGACATTTGCTCCGCCGACAATTGCTCCGCCAACAGTTGCTCCGCCGACATTTGCTCCGCCTGAAGCGACACTTGCTCCGGTGACATTTGCTCCGCCGACAATTGCTCCGCCCAAAAAAATGTCCCATAAAATACAAATGCTACTAGTACTACGACAAATGCTTCGCCGACAATATTTTTTGTTCTTTTTGTTCTTCATTTTCTGAATGCATTTCATGAAATATTGTAGATGAAATGAATTGAATGAATATTGATGATAATAATAATAACTAGATTTGTAATACTTGTTTTGAACAAGTATAGGTGGGCTGGTCTAACTAAAATTTGAGACAAAATAAAGGGCAAATTTGATATAGCTTATTGTCTCAGCTACAACATACTCGAAGTTTAGCGTAAACGAAGCTAAAACGACGGAGATATTGCTCGCGAAAGACGGGAATGTAGAATCCAGTTTTGAAAAAAGTCATGTCCCATAAAGAATACACGCAAAAAGTGAAAAAAATTGATATTCCTCCTTTAATCACAAAAATACGCCATGATGCTTTTGTCAAAATGAAAAATTGTGAAGGCTGCATTCGTAGAAGATTGTCCCAGCTAGAACATATCAAAATTTGGAAGAAAATCGATCAATATTTACAGAGATACAATCAATTTTCAAAAAATATGCTGACGTCATAATATGCAAATTGAAATTATGAGTTCGGAGGCCATTATGATGACGTCGTGAGTTAATTGAGGGTCAAATGAGACATGGAATCATATCTCCGATTCATACTCTATCAACATATGAAAAAATAGGGGTCACCTTACATTCTAAAGAGCTACAATGGATTTTGTATGGGCATGATTTTTTCCCATAATGTATTACAAGAGCTCGCGCGCACGGACATGTATCTTAAACGGACACTCACCCCGTTATTAATGGTCAGAAAAAGGTGAACAAGGTATCAAAATGCTTGAAAAAAATGTGCTCAATATGATGACGAAGAACATTTGGCGTTTCTATTTTGCAAAATGTCAGAACGCAAGAAAACGCGCGCGCATGCACGTGTGCGAGATTTTTTATAAAATGCTTCAAATGGCCTAAAACGTATGCTAAATGATTTTGAGTTTTTTGGGGAGCATTTTGACAATTTGCGCGCGCACCGACGCGCGGACGTACGCGTACGTGAGCATTTTTTGACCTTAAATTGACCGGACGGATATTGACCTTAATCATGATAAATATGAATGAGAAAAAACTTTTGTTTATGAAGATATGATCATGAGTTGATTTTCAGAAAAATTTACAAAATGGCGCCTAGATGACGTCATCAGTGAAGGTCATAGTTGAAAACGTTATTGTGTTTTGTACATATGCCTATACATATATGTGTGCCAAATTTGAAGGCATTTGATTGAGCCATTTTCAAGTAATCGTGCTTACAAAAAAGTGGTTCGAAATAAGTAAAATAAATAATAAAGGCAATTCTAACGAAATTATAAGGTGGTCTGTACGATATACAGCCCACCTGATAATAATGGCAATTTTAACAAAATTATAAGGTGGTCTGTATTAGATACAGCCCACCTAATAATAAAGGCAATTTTAACAAAATTATAAGGTGGTCTGTATTAGATACAGCCCACCTGATAAATAAATAAAGGCAATTCTAACGAAATTATAAGGTGGTCTGTACGATATACAGCCCACCTGATAAATAAATAAAGGTAATTCTAGCGAAATTATGAGGTGTTCTGTACGATATACAGCCACCTGATGAATAAATAAATAATAAAGGCAATTCTAACGAAATTATAAGGTGGTATGTACGATATACAGCCCACCTAACAATAAAGAATAATAAAGGCGATTTTAACAAAATTATAAGGTGGTCTGTATAAGAAACAGCCCACCTGATAATAAAGGCAAATCTAACGAAATTATTAGGTGGTCTGTACGATCTACAGCCCACCTGATAATAAGTAAATAAATAAACAAAGGCAAATCTAACGAAATCATAAGGTGGTCTGTACGATATACAGCCCACCTGATAATTACAAAAATAACATTAGTAACACCACCAACCATAATAATCATTGTTGTCATTATTATTGTGATACTGCTTCTAGTACTACTCCTACTACATGTACTAAGAAAAGGAGGGGAAGAGGAAGAATCTTATTGTTTCATTTTTGTATTATCGAGGCATACAAATGCACAGGGAGGTAAGAGAGGGAAAAGTAAGGCGACAAAGAGGGAGAGAGAGGGAGAAAGAACGAGAGGGGGTAGCCTATATGTCCCGGGTTCAAATTCAGTTCTCTTTAATTTATTTGACCCAGTACTGATGATCATAATTTTATCTACCATGTGATTGCCATGTGTACGCCACACCGAATAGCACTAGCTCACATTTTGTTATTGTTGTCAAGAACTTATTGGCATGCAGCGGGTAGATTTTCATCATGTGTTTGATCTTGTATTGAAAAAAAAAGATCAAACAAATCATCATGATCTACAGAGTGCAACCAAAAATTCTTAACAACAATTGAAATTTCTTTCAGGAAGCCTAACACTAAAAGCTGTTTTTGATTCAAAGAGCATCGTAGAGACGATGAACAAATAAGAATAATAATACATTCACTTCTATTTTCCCCGCCAAATGATACGAACAAAAGAATCAACCGAGGGTAATCAACTGTTAAACGAATTTATCATGAGTCCTTGAAAAATTAATTAATACTGCTTGTCGAATATTATTGAAGAACAGCAAAGGCGAACGCGATTGTCGCTACAATTCAGAAATCATTGCTTGCATTGCTTTTCTCTCAAAATTACCGTGAGATATCAAGCTACATAGAACTATGATCGACAAAAAAGATATTGTCTTGAAAACAGTCAGAAACATTAAAACTTGAATGAATAAAACATAATGCAAATGAATAATACTAGAATGAATAGGACACAAGTTCATTTTTACCATTTAAATCATCCAGTACCAAATACGTAAACAAAATTCGAAACAGATACATTTAATGGTAAGCTTAAAGACAATGATTCATGTCAATTGTCAATTGTCATGAGTTTATCGTCTTGACGTATTACAAAAGATAATCAGAATAATAATGATCAGAATGATACCTCTACTATAAGGCCTAATTCTACATGTACTATACTACACTACTGCCATTGTAGATTATGCTGATAATACAGATGATAATAATGATATGATAACAATTATAACAATACTATATACTTATACTAATCGTCATCAAAATCATCATGTTCATATTCATCATAATGATAACAAAAATAATGATTATAATAATTACAATAATAATTTATATTAACGATGATAATCATGATAAGAATAATAATCACAATAACAAACATAATAATTACAAAAATAACATTAGTAACACCACCAACCATAATAATAATTGTTGTCATTATTATTGTGATACTGCTTCCAGTACTACTCCTACTACATGTACTAGGAAGAAGGAGGGGAAGAGGAAGAATCTTATTGTTTCATTTTTGTATTATCGAGGCATACAAATGCACAGGGAGGTAAGAGAGGGAAAAGTAAGGCGACAAAGAGGGAGAGAGAGGGAGAGAGAACGAGAGGGGGTAGCCTATGGCCCGGGTTCAAATTCAGTTCTCTTTAATTTATGTGACCCAGTACTGATGATCATAATTTTATCTACCATGTGATTGTCATGTGTACGCCACACCGAATAGCACTAGCTCACATTTTGTTATTGTTGCCAAGAACTTATTGGCATGCAGCCAGTAGATTTTCATCATGTGTTTGATCTTGTATTGAAAAAAAAGATCAAACACATCATCATAATCTACAGAGTGCAACCAAAAAATTCTTAACAACAATTGAAATTTCTTTCAGGAAGCCTAACATTAAAAGCTGTTTTTGATTCTAAGAGCATCGTAGAGACGATGAACAAATAAGAATAATACTACATTCACTTCTATTTTCCCCGCCAAATGATACGAACAAAAAAATCAACCGAGGGTAATCAACTGTTAAACGAATTTATCATGAGTCCTTGAAAAATTAATTTATACTGCTTGTCAAATATTATTGAAGAACAGCAAAGGCGAACGCGATTGTCGTTAAAATTCAAAAATCATTGCTTGCATTGCTTTTCTCTCAAAATTACCGTGAGATATCAAGCTACATAGAACTATGATCGATAAAAAAAGATATTGTCTTGAAAACAGTCAGAAACATTAGAAATTGAATGAATAAAACATAATGCAAATGAATAAGACTAGAATGAATAGGACACAAGTTCATTTTTACCATTTAAATCATCACGTACCAAATACCTAAGCAAAATACGAACCAGATACATTTAATGGTAAGCTTAAAGAGAATGATTCATGACAATTGTAAATTGTCATGAGTTTATCGTCTTGACGTATTACAAAAGATAATCAGAATAATAATGATCAGAATGATACCTCTACTACTAGGCCTACTTCTACATGACTATACTATACTACTGCCATTGTAGAATATGCTGATAATATAGATGATAATAATGATATGATTAACAATTATAACTAGACTTTAATTCGTCACTTTGACGAATTAGGTGATACGTATACTATTTTTGTATCATGAAAGTGTGCCGATGATGATCTAATGATAATATTCATAAATACGATAATAAAGATATTGATGATGATGATTTATTTTGTTTTAAATGACGATGACAATGATTAAAAGTGGTATAGCGCCCCCTTCAGGTATTCGATAGACAATTTTTATATGATTAATTTACTAAACAAGCTCAAATTTTCGCCTGATTGCAGAGCCTACGAATCTTTTAACTGATATTTCGACGCACTACATACGCAACATAATGAACAAGTCTAGACTGGAATGTAGTATCATTCACCTCCTATAGGCATAACACGCATATTAAGCAAACAATCTAATGACGTCATCAAAATGAATAAATATTGGTAATAATCTTGTGAAGAATTGTCTCAGCTA
The DNA here is from genome assembly GCF_000002235.5 of Strongylocentrotus purpuratus. Taxonomy (NCBI): domain Eukaryota; kingdom Metazoa; phylum Echinodermata; class Echinoidea; order Camarodonta; family Strongylocentrotidae; genus Strongylocentrotus; species Strongylocentrotus purpuratus. The sequence goes on from NW_022145559.1 coordinate 770,463, forward strand.
CAACGTATCAAAATTTAGAAGAAAATTGATCAATATTTGCAGAGAAACAATCATTTTCTGTAAATATGTTGACGTCATAATATGCAAATTCGTATTTTGACTTCCAAGGCCATTATGATGACGTTAAAATGTACTTAATGGCCAAATGAGAAATGAAATCATATCTCCGACTCATATAATCAAAATAAAAGAACAATCGGGGTCTAGGTGCATCCCAAAGAGCTGTGATGAATTTTGTGTAATCATGTTTTTGCCTATATATGCAATGTATTACATGTGCTCGTGCGCACGGCAATTTATCTTAAACGGACGCGCATTCCGTTATGAAATATCATGACAAAACAAAAAAATGCGTTTATTTGTTGTGTAATGGCGTTACACGCAAAAACCAGCGTGCCTAGAACATACTCTGTTTTTATTAAAAAGTGAATTTGAGCATTTTAAAATTCAGACGCGCGCGGATTTTGATGAGATGTTATGTTATGTCGAACCTTGACCTGAAGTTCATGTGTTTTAAATATGGTTCAGTTTTGATGACTCATTATGAAGATATGATTAAAAGTTGATTTCCACAAAATAGCGCCTGGATGACGTCACGATGATTTTGAGTTACTGAAAAGTGTCACAATTCTAAGTTATGCTAATATTAATCATCATGGCAAGTTTCATGATAATGGCTTTATTCATTCATGAGATATCCTGCGAACAAATTACTGGCAGAATAATGAATGGGAATAATAATAACTTGAATTTGTCACTTTGACAATTTAGATTATACGTATGCTAATGTTTTAAATAATGAAGAATGTATTTTCACGATTTTATAATATCTTCTAAAATGCTCTTCCTATTAAAGGTAAAAACCAGTATTGGAAACGCCCCAATTACAAAAAATGAAATGGAAGCTCTTATTACCAATCATGTGAAAGAATATGTTTTGACTAATACATGATGATAACAATTTTGCCGGGAAACCGCAACCTAATTGATAATTATGTTTGGTAAATTAGTTTATCTACATGGTCTGTGAGAGATAAACGCACGTGTCGCGCACGTGTGCGTATAGTCCCATATACATCTTTCAGTGTACAGTGCTTGTAACTTTACGAAGACTGGGCCAAATTTCTTATCATTTTGATGATTCCAAAACCTTGCAGTACACACCAATACTTATATGCTAGATGATCAACCTTTTCTGATCGATTCCACAACGTTTCTTTCACAATGCAATCGCATGACCATAACTGGTCTTTACCTTTAAGGTCTATCCATATGAAAAGTTTCAACTGTGTAGTTTATTGACCATTATGGATCTATGGAAGATAGATTGAGACGATATATGACAATTGACCCCATACAATAAGCAGTACACCTTTGACCCTAATTGACATAACGAAGAATGCATTTTCACAATTTCATCTTCTTCCATGAAATGCTCTACCCGTCATGTTTACCTAGATTGTGCTGCGCATAGATTCAATCGGATTATTTTGGGCCATTACAAGAAGTGGGTTATTGATGTGGACAAATGCTCATGTACCCTTTAAGCTCATATAATGTATTTCATTACCAGAGGAAAAAAAATTGGTCAGTCACTCAATAGTGTCTGACAGTAAAGTATAGAAAGTAAAGGGGTTTCCTTGTTTAATTTGAATACTAGAAAACTGCTAACGTTTTTATTTCACAAATAGGACAAACGCGACATATGCATAATTCCTACAATGTTCTACAAAATTTGCGAATTTAACTTTCAATTGAAAATTTCGACATAATCCCACCCTCTGATCAAAAAGCAAAAGACACAACTTTTATGGCCCATAGTTTCAGCTATAACATACCAAAATTTGGGAGAACATAGAGCACAAATAAGCTAGATAGTGCTCAAAGATTAATGTCATGTAGATCCATGATTTGAACTAAATTAGCACCTTCCACAGGCTTAACACGCAAATTAAGAAAATCTGTCAAGTTACCTTTAATCGCAATTTTCACTTTGATGATGTCATCAAAATGAGAAATAATATGCAGTTAACTTGTAGACAATTGCCTCTACTACAAGATATCAACATTAAGAAGAGAATCAATCAATATTTACAAAGATACAATCAATTTTCCATAAATATGCTGACGTCATAATATGCAAATTCGTATTTTGAGTTCCAAGGTCAATATGATGATGACACGATATACTTAATGGCCAAATGAGACATGGAATCACATCTCCGACTCATACTCTATCCGAATATGAAAAAAAAAATTGAGGGTTCCCGTCCATCCCAAAGAGTCATAAGGGTTTTGTGTAGGCATGTTGTTGCCCATATATGCTATGTGTTACATGAGCACGCGCGCACGGACGTTTATCTTGAACGGATGCTCATTCCCTTATTAATGGTCATAAAGAGATAAACATGGTATCAAATTGTTCGGGAAAACATGAGGAATACTGTGTCAAAAAAAATCCAAGATGAATTATTTTGCGTTCGGCCGTGACAAACGAAAACGCGCGCGCATCATTAAATTATTAGAGAAAGAAGACGATTCGTTGTACCGTTCTCGACTCTTAATCCTCGTCAAAAATTCAGTTTCTTTTGACGTTTCATTAAATTATTAGAGAAAGAAGACGATTCGTTGTACCGTTCTCGACTCTCAATCCTTGTCTGAATTCAGTTCCCCCCCCCCCCCCTTCCTGTGCGAAGCGCGGAAGTTTTGACGTTTCAATACATTATTAGAAAAAGATGACGATTCGTTGTACCGTTCTTGACTCTTAATCATTTTTTCTTCTTTCTCTCTCTCTCTCTCTCTCTCTCTTTCTCTCTTTTTTGGTCGGCGTTTTTTTTTTTTTTTGGGGGGGGGGACCGCCCCCAATGCCCCCCTGTCTACGCGCCTATATCCTCTCTGTCTCTCTCTCTCTCTCTCTCTCCCACTCTCTACTATTTTGCACTTTTTCGCTTCGCGCTAAACATTTAGCTCGTTGCTTTTTAACGCTGCGGCTTAGCATTTAGCGCACTGCATTTCTATGATGCTGTTGATTGAATAAATTGAATAAATTCATCAATTCCTGATGAAGCCGTATGAACGAGAATTAAATATATTCTTGTCTCATATACGGTTGTCTCATTTACGTATGTATTATGAAAATGAGATAGCAACATGTGCATATTGATGGTCATCTTGCAAGTAATAACCATTAACTACTCCCATCTGGCTCTCATCATTAATTTTTCTCCTCATTTTTATTTTTTTTTATGGTGAATTATTGGGGGGGAATATCCCCCCCCCCCGGGATTGACACCCATGCACGGGTAAATATGTTGCTGTGTCGGGTCAGCTGTGTCGGTATTTTTGCTCGATCCTCGTGTACTATATCAATGCAGAAGTTTGAAGTCGGTGAGATGTATATTGTCGGTCGGCCGACAATTTTTTTTCCCCCTACGAACTGTGACTTTGTATCCGCTGTGACGACTTCGAGAGTGACTACAACTACAATACTTGTATTTTCTCGAAGTTTCACTTTCCTATAATATCAGCTAAAGAAATCAGAGATTTAACATTTTCAGGGAAACTAAATTCAAACAAGGATTAAGAGTCAACAACGATACGACGAATCGTCTTCCCTTCTCTATATTTTGATGAAACGCCAAAATTTCCGCGCTTCGCGCGGGAGGGGAAAACTTCATTTAGACGAGTCGAGAACGGTACAATAGGGGCTTTTCGTTTGTGTGGACGAGGACGGCGTTCACGTCCTCTAACGATGCAAATTGACGTCAGACACCCGTCCTGTTCACTACCCTATAACCCTTTCGTTTTAAGTTGACACACGTTCTCTACACGATGACGTAATGGCCCCGCACGCGCTTATTCATTTTCTCCTTCTTTCACTTCTTATTTTGTTCATCGTTTATTATTCTATTATACTCTCTCTATTTTTCTTATGATATTCTTTGTTTTTCCTTCTTCCATCTTCTCTTCTATCTTTCCATTGTCTATTCTTTATCATTTTCTCTTTCTGTCTTTCCTAATGTTATTGTTGTTGTTATCATTCTATCATTTTTCTTTCTATTTTCCTCATATTATTCTTTGTTTTTATCATTCTATCACTTTCTTTTTTTGTATTTCCTTACGTTATTCTTTGATTTTTACTTCTTTCACCTTCTCTTTCTGTCTTTCCTTATGTTATTCTTTGTTTTTTCCTTCTTTCACTTTCCCTTCAGTCTTTCCTTATGTTATTCTTTATTTTTTCCTTCTTTTACCTTCTCTTTCTGTCTTTCCTTATGTTTTTCTTTGTTTTTTTCCTTCTTTCACCTTCTCTTTCTGTCTTTCCTTATGTTATTCTTTGTTTTTTCCTTCTTTCACTTTCTCTTCAGTCTTTCCTTATGTTATTCTTTGTTTTTTCCCTTCTTTCACCTTCTCTTTCTGTCTTTCCTTATGTTATTCTTTGTTTATTTCCTTCTTTCACCTTCTCTTTCTGTCTTTCCTTATGTTATTCTTTGTTTTTTCCTTCTTTCACCTTCTCTTTCTGTCTTTCCTTATGTTATTCTTTGTTTTTTCCTTCTTTCACCTTCTCTTTCTGTCTTTCCTTATGTTATTCTTTGTTTTTTTCCTTCTTTCACTTTCTCTTCAGTCTTTCCTTATGTTATTCTTTGTTTTTTCCCTTCTTTCACCTTCTCTTTCTGTCTTTCCTTATGTTATTCTTTGTTTTTTTCCTTCTTTCACCTTCTCTTTCTGTCTTTCCATATGTTATTCTTTGTTTTTTCCTTCTTTCACCTTCTCTTTCTGTCTTTCCTTATGTTATTCTTTGTTTTTTCCTTCTTTCACTTTCCCTTCAGTCTTTCCTTATGTTATTCTTTATTTTTTCCTTCTTTTACCTTCTCTTTCTGTCTTTCCTTATGTTTTTCTTTGTTTTTTCCTTCTTTCACCTTCTCTTTCTGTCTTTCCTTATGTTATTCTTTGTTTTTTCCTTCTTTCACTTTCTCTTCAGTCTTTCCTTATGTTATTCTTTGTTTTTTCCCTTCTTTCACCTTCTCTTTCTGTCTTTCCTTATGTTATTCTTTGTTTATTTCCTTCTTTCACCTTCTCTTTCTGTCTTTCCTTATGTTATTCTTTGTTTTTTCCTTCTTTCACCTTCTCTTTCTGTCTTTCCTTATGTTATTCTTTGTTTTTTTCCTTCTTTCACCTTCTCTTTCTGTCTTTCCTTATGTTATTCTTTGTTTTTTCCTTCTTTCACTTTCTCTTCAGTCTTTCCTTATGTTATTCTTTGTTTTTTCCCTTCTTTCACCTTCTCTTTCTGTCTTTCCTTATGTTATTCTTTGTTTTTTTCCTTCTTTCACCTTCTCTTTCTGTCTTTCCATATGTTATTCTTTGTTTTTTTCCTTCTTTCACCTTCTCTTTCTGTCTTTCCTTATGTTATTCTTTGTTTTTCCTTCTTTCATCTTCTCTTTCTGACTTTCCTTATGTTATTTTTCGTTTCTTCCTTCTTTCATCTTCTCTAATGTTATTCTTTTCCTTCTGTCACCTTCTCTTTCTGTCTTTCCTTATGTTATTTTTTGTTTTTTTCCTTCTTTCACCTTTTCTTTCTGTCTTTCCTTATGTTATTCTTTGTTTTTTCCTTCCTTCACTTTCTCTTTCTGTCTTTCCTTATGTTATTCTTTGTTTTTCACTTCTTTCACATTCTCTTTCTGTCTTTCCTTATGTTATTCTTTGTTTTTTTTTCCTTCTTTCACCTTCTCTTTCTGTCTTTCCTTATGTTATTCTTTGTTTTTTTCCTTCTTTTACCTTCTCTTTCTGTCTTTCCTTATGTTATTCTTTGTTTTTTTCCCTTCTTTCACCTTCTCTTTCTGCCTTTCCTTATGTTATTCTTTGTTTTTTCCTTCTTACACTTTCTCTTCAGTCTTTCCTTATGTTATTCTTTGTTTTTTTTCCCTTCTTTCACCTTCTCTTTCTGTCTTCCCTTATGTTAGCCTTTGTTTTTTCCTTCTATCATCTTCTCTTATGTTATTCTTTGTTTTTATCATTCTATCACACTTTTTTTCTGTCTTTCCTTATGTTATTCTTTATTTTTTAATCATTCTATCAATTTCTCTTTCTGTTTTTACTTTCTGATTTACGCTGCGATGTAGCAAGATGACGTCATTCTGACGACGGGTCACTAGTTTTCTGACGAACCTCAAATCATCGATGAACGGGTTCGCAAATGTGGCCTGACGACGCCAGACGACCCGACGCATGCGCAGATCGCGGAAATGACGTCACATATTAGACGTCGACTATGTCAACGTGACAAACGAAAACCCCCTAATAATTCTTCTTCTTTTCCTAATAATTTAGGGAAACGTCTAAGCTTCCACGCTTCGCGCGGGAGGCCTAACACCGACACCCCCTAACGAGCGCGCTTCGCTTGCTCACTACCGCCCCTCCCTAAAATAAGATCCTAGCTCCGCGCCGGCATTAAAATATATAGCTATGATATTGACTAAGTTGACAAAATAATTTGTATATTTATGTCATCGAGGAAATTGATCACTTGCGCATACGCAAGTACTATAGATAGTCCATAGTAAAACCAATTTAGCCTTCGGCCCCGGGTTTATAGGGTTATTTGTAGATATTGAGACACTTAATTTTGTTGGTAATTGGTGGCTAGTTTTGTCGGTAATCGTTGGCCTCTACACCCCCCCCCCCCTCCCCCCCCCCCCCCCCCCCACTGAAAAAGGTCTAGCGACGCCCCTGATACAATGTATTAGGTTATCGTGGAAATTCTAGAAAGCAACAGGGGAGGGATCAAAATAAGCTTTGAAGGGCACTTATACGTAAAGAAGAGAACCCTTTCAGACCGGAAAATTAGATGGCAGCCTTTCTGCTTATTCCCATTTATACAAATCATTTTGTAGCAGTTTGATGTCAGTTCTTCACGATAAGCCAATAGCTCTTCTTCCGGTGGTTCCGTGAGTCCCTTAAAGTCAGTGAAAACAAAGTACTCGAATGAGATTGGGTGTTTTACACACTAATATATATATATATATATATATATATATATATATATATACATATATATATATATATATATAGTAAAGCTACATACACTTCACTGAAGGAAAGAAACCTATAGAAAACGGACTGGATATTATTGAAAATACTATTCTAAACAAAAATGTACTACATGTACTACATTACGTTACAATTTTACGAGAGAATTGGAACTCGAGAGGGGAAGAAAATAAGAAGTGATGAAAATGAAAGAAGACTAATAGCATGAGAGGAAAGAAAAGAGCTATGAAGACAAGAAAAGGGTGTAAAAAGGAAAAGGAAGAGCAAGAGAGAGAGAGAGAGAGAGATATAGCCTTGAGCTTTGGATCGGCTAATGAGTAATAAATGAAACAGATTTTGAGCGGAGTAATTATCTTTCGCCGGAGAACTTGCATAAGGAGCTAAAACTTGATGTTTTTTTAAATCAAACATTATGGGAAATAGCAAAAAACGGCTGAGCATTTATTGCACTAATTGCCAGAGGAGCATTCATGTCTTCCACGAGGCCGCACTTTTGGATCAGAGAGCAATTTAATTGTCGGCGGAGCATTGTCTTTTGCGGGGTACATTTGGGGAGGAGCAACAATTATTGTCGAAGTAGCCTTTGTATTTTACGGGGCACTAGCTGAGCAAATGTCGGCGGAGCAATATTGTCGGCGGAGCAAATGTCACCGGAGCAAGTGTCGCTTCAGGCGGAGCAAATGTCCGCGGAGCAATTATTGTCGGCGGAGCAAATGTCACCGGAGCAATATTGTCGCGTTTTGCGGAGCAATTGTCGGCGGAGCAATTGTCGGCGGAGCAAATGTCGGCGGAGCAAATGTCGGCGGAGCAACTGTCAGCGGAGCAACTGTCGCGGAGCAACTGTCGCGGAGCAATTGTCGCGTTTTGCGGAGTAAATGTCGGCGGAGCATGTGTCATGGAACCAATGGAAGGCATATAACTATGGCTTACAAGCCCTGCGTGAAAAACGAATGGGATTTTGGTGAATGAAGAACACGACTTGAAGCTTGCCGCGTGGCACAAATGACCGTCCATACTAATATAATCATCCCAGGCATTAAATGGCGTCTACAATTCGCCCCTTGAAAGATTTTAAAAAATCGGGTTTAAGATGACCTGTGTTTGGCCACCCAGGCTGCTCTTGCAAAATTTCAAGGAAAAAAAAAAGGGTTGAAAGGGGGGCGAAACGGGGTTATATCATAGCCACTACGTGTTATAATTAGGCGAACACTCAGCGGAATTTGTATAGTGACCCTTCTTTAAATGCTATATACTCAACATTTTCTGTGATAACATATACTTTATATGGTATTATTCAAAAGTGCATTATTTTGAATGAGGTCAGTTTGACTCTATGGTCATCTGTGCGCAATGTACTGCAAGCAATTAACGGGTTGTTACGTAATGCATAATAAATTCATCATTTTAGGCGATAACTTTGCGATGACGTCATCGAATTGTATATTACTTGGCAGATAGTTTTCACGTGTTTGGTTACATAATGTCTGCCAAGTTTTATTGGACATAGGTAATTTTAGAGGAAGGTATTACATTGACCAGGGAGGTGAGACTTTACAGATGTTATTTAGCAATTTTCTTGAAAAGTGCAAATTTAGAGGGCAATTTTCGCAAAGCCAGTCAGTGAGAGGGTATGCATTTTTTTTTTTTTTGGCCCGGGAAGGGCATATCTTCAAGGATCTAATTCCAAAAGAGGGTACGGATAGGCCACATATCTGCAAAATACAAGCGGTTTAGCCAGGCACAATGGAGTTACAGCCACAGAAAGGAGGCCATTTTCAGAACTTTAGAGGGCGCTGTTTATATCGTTCATCAAAGGGGCTCAACTCCGCTTCTGCATTAGTTCAGTTTATGGTCGTTTTATTCTGTCACCCTTTCCCAATCAGCAGGAGAGAAAGTGGGAGAGAGAGAGAGAGAGAGAGAGAGGAAGATAGAGAGAGGGGGAGGGAGATAGAGAGAGACGAAAGGATGAGAGAGAAGGAAATAGGAAGTCTTAACAATACAATATTTACATTCAATACATAATAACGACAGCAAAATGACGAAGGCATGGATTAAAGGGCATATAAAAAGTAACAAATCAACAGTTAAAAGAGACAGATATTCAACTCTTTTAATGATTAAAAGAGGGTGCAGAGAGGAGAATACATCGAGTATAAAATAATTAGTAAGACATGCAACAGTAAACAAAATATTACGGTCAATATTATTTTTGCTGTTGAGAGTGAGAGAGACAGAGGAAGGAAGAGAGAGGGGAAGAGACAATAAGAAAGAGAGATAGAAGAGAGAGAGACGGAGAGACAGAGAGGGGGAGAGGCAGAAGAGAAAGAGAGAGCGATAAAAGAACGAGAGAGAGAGAGAGAGAGATGAAGTTTTGACAATACAATGTCTACATTCAATACATAATAACGACAGCAAGTAACTTAGGCATGGATTGAAGGGCATATCAATACTATTAAATCCACATTAAAAAGAGACACGTATTCAATTTCGTTTCAGATTATACATAGCACTAAAGATTTTCGATATAAAAAATGGGAACGTGGGTTGAAACATTACTGAGCAAAAAGAATCGTTGTAAACAATAAGCTCCACATTGCCGAGAAATAGTATTGCACATATCATTGATCATTCAGTAGACGTATCAGGTGTTTTGCACTTTATTTATGTGTGATGTGATTGTGTTTATTTCGCAGATTAAGACCATCAGCTGCCATTCTTTTGGAAGCTCCTAATGGGGCTTTCACATATACACTCCGGGGTCCGTACGGCGAGTAAAAATAGACGTTTGGGAATTTTCGGCCGGCGACGGGACAGTTTTTTAAGCCGTACCCGCGCCGTGGTGCTGAGTTGGCTGCTCCCAATTCTCCCGGCGTTTTTATCTGACCGTTAGGCCGTAGAAAGCCCGTAAAGAGTCCGTAGGGCACCTTGCGGGTCCCATGCGGGCTCCGGACGGTGCCCGGACGATCAAGATATATCATGAAACCCATGATTAAATATTCATACTTCAAACAATACAACTTTTAAAAATTGGGACATTTTTTCTGACTCACTCTGTAGTTCAGTGCACCGCACGGCACCCGTCCAAGCGCCTTGAGGACCCCGGCCTGGCCCCGGCAGGGCACCTTCCGGGAGCCATCGGTACACCTGCTCATCGGACGGAGCCCGTAAGGTTACCGGCCGGCACTCGTCCGGCACCGGCCCTCCCGGCACCTTTACGGGCGCCCTGCATTTCACTCAACCAATTTTCTCCGGGCACCTCCCGGGCGCCGCAGAATATGTGACCACACATGCCGTAGAAATGAAAACCAGACGGTTCCCGTACGGTCTCTAAATCCATGGCTAGCCGCCGGGTAGGGAAAATCGTACGGGGCCCGGTTTATAATGTGACCTAGGCATAAGTGACACGCAAACGCAAAGATTTGACGTATACCTATGCAACAAATTGTTTGTCTTTTACGTCCAAGACGTGAAAAAAAAAATGACGTATTCCTTTGCTCGGTAATTTTTTTCGTTTTTTCTGTACTCAATGGCCCTGACGGGACACGCAGACGTGAAAATCTGCTGGAAAATCCGCGTCAAATATTTACGACTGCGTCTCCCAAAAAGGAATCGCAGACGTGAATATTTGACGTGAATTTGTTTTTAGTAAGCTGAGCACCATGAAGATAAGCGTATATGGGTTTGTTCTGCTATGTTTTAAACAGCTTTATCTCGACATTAATTGTACACCACTTTATTCTATTTCATGGACTAAAATTGATATATACTATAGAAGGCCTAGATACATTACGCTTTGAAATTTGTAAACCTATTTTGCCTGTACCAAGTCTTGACTTAATTGATTTAAGCGTAGAAGTGGGCAACAATTTCTGTCATTCAAATCCATGTAGGGTCTTGTGTACTAAATTATTAAACTTAAATAATTTAGTGATGTGTGCAGAAAGTTATGTTTCTCTTAATCTTCTTGTATAGGGTCGTGCGCACCGATGGAAAGCCATTCCTTTCATGTCTTCTCGCTGGATCTGAAGAAGATGATTTAGTAGCCTATACTTTACCCAACCCCTCCGTAGAATAGTTTGATCCAGGTTATTCCAATACATGGTACATGAAGGATGAGGATAATGATGGGCGAGACGACTATTGCAGGTAGGTTTTATGTTCTCCTTTGTCTCTATTAGAACATCTAAATTACAATAAATATTAAATACTGATAGCGCCAATAGTGCAGTGTCCTATTTTTTGTTTTGTTTTTTTTTGTTTGTCGCCTGGATGGAGCGTTATCGTAGCTATCCTTGGTAATGTGTAACGTATTAATTATCTAATTATCTATTATACGTTTTGTTATAATAATAATAAATAGTTGCCATGGTAACCAGATATTGGTGCCCGACTCGAGAGACACTGTCGAACTTCAAAGAACACTGCAATGCTCTTTATAGGCCTACAGAGGTCGATCCATAAAATGGTACATACTAAAACAATGATGTCCATCACAATCGGCTATTAAAATGAGTCTGAATCGGAAATGACACCTGCTACCATTATTTATTATCATTTTTTTGTCTTTACAGATGTACTGGTGGTGTGCCCTCTACGTTGGTTGTCTGTATGAAAGCTGGAGTACTGTCTAGTACTTTAAACCACCCAACAAAAAAGGTATTGGGTAATGACTATGATTTAAATAACTTAGAATGGAAGATAGGAGAAGGACCTTTTAAACTGCGATCCTTTAGAGACGAAGTAGTGGTGGAAGGGCAAACCAACTTATTGCCGAAAATCCCAGAATGGCGGTTAGCACGACCACAAGTGTCTTTCGAACACCATGGCAAAGTGCAAAAAAAGGAAATGCCTCCATTTGAAATAAAATCGATTGTTCTAGATAGCATTGGAAATTCATGGAATGGGTTTTTACATATATATACAGATGGTTCTAAACTCGAGGATGGGAAGACAGGAGCCGCATTTTATGTGTCTCATTATAATGTGGTGAAATTTTTTAGATTATCCCATGTCTGTATTATGAGAGCAGAACTAGTGGCCATACTAATGGCACTAGAGTGGATTAATACATTTATTGAATCCTCTTCGGTGGTAATTTTTAGCGACGCTTTGTCAGCTTTACAAAATGATCGATTCATACTTTATTAGATGTGCTATTGTAAATGAAATTTTATCCATAATTAATATTTTGCAGTTTAAGGATGTTTGTGTTGCTTTTGAATGGATTCCGTCACATTGCGATATTAGGGGCAATGAGATCGTAGATCGGGCTGCCAAAAAAGGAGCCATGAAAAGGTGTATAGACATAGTTATACCAAATACAAGAAGTGAATTGGCAGCCTCTCGTTTGATCCATTATAACAAATTATGGCAAGCAGAATGGGACAATGCAGAACACGGTAGATTTTTATATGCTTTGCATAGCGACGTTTCAAAGCCCATACAAAGACAAGGCCTATCTCGCAGAGAAGAATGCTTGATACAACAACTAAGAGTAGGTAACTGTAGTTTAAATTATTACCTTTTTCAAATTAACCAACACGATACTGGTCTTTGTGAAGTTTGTCACGAAGATGAAACAATTAAACATTTTATTTTCTATTGTACAAAATACGACAAAGATAGACGTCTCTTAAAAGAAAGGATTAAATTGAACAACCTCAATCTGCATGATGTCTAACCCAATTTTTACTCGTGAATTATTGGGTTCCATATACGATACTAATCGTTTTAGATAGCTTTTAAAGCTATCAGGGATCCCCTTAACTTATGTCGATCCTGTAATAATATATAAAATGAAGTATTTGCGGTTTTTCCATGAACAATTGCAACTAACTCCCATCTCGCCTTTTATGTGCATTTTATGCAATTTTAATATTGCAGCTTTTTTTTTTTTTTTTTTTTTTTTTTTTTTTTTTAAAACCATATCACTATTAATTTCATTTCACCAAGGAAAGTCGCTCGTGGGCTTGATTTCCGAAGCCCACGCCAAAGCTATACACGAAATTGACTGGCGCAAATAATCTTTGAGATTGAAGAGCGCCATCTAAACGAAGAACCAACCAACAACCTGGAGCAAATGGATTTGAGGGACCTGGCAGCGATTTCTTACCTCCTAACTCGGCCCTGAGGAATGTCTCTTCCACCGAGCCGATCCTTTCGTTTGCTTCTAATTGTCTCAACATCCAATGCTAACATTGTTCTTTATACTCAAGCCACCAGAGAAACTTTGTATTTTACTATTATTCTCAGTCATTGATTGATTTTTTTTCCTTCTAGAAGTTTGTTATCTTTCGTTAATAATTTAAAAGTTACGGCCTGTTGGCATATCGGATCTGATAACAAACTGAAAATTGCAAGCATTAAATGCTATAAAAAACGAGAATGACTGCTCTATAGCAAAGTACTGTATGGGTTTATCTTTGTTACCTCTAAACAAGGTAATACAATAAACACCGAAACGAATCAATTAGTGTAAATTGGTGATACTGTATGTTGCAGACAATGTTAACACGTTCGATGTCACCGTGACAGTCGATTATCAGGGTCGTGTCTGGGGGTCGTGTACAGGCGCGTACACGGGGGGGGGGGCCTTTGGTATTTTTATGTATGTTAACCCCCCCCCCCCCATCACCCCCCCCCCCAACGGAGCCAAATGTCAAATTTTCAAATTTCGAGACCAAAAAAAAAAAAAAAGTGTCCTCGAACCCCCCCCCCCCCCCCCCCCCCCCCCCCCCCCCCCCCACCGCTTATCGCTTATTCAGCGGCTGGCTGAGTCGTTGCGAAATTTTCGGCCCGATTTATAAATGTTAAAACACCCCCCTTGAAAAATCCTGTGTACGCGCCTGGTCGTGTACATAAGAAAGACTGTCGGTTTTCGGTTTTCTATTTTGACTGGTATGAGCAAAGTATGAGATGACGCTTTTGTGGATTTTTGTTGTTGCAAATAGTCTCCAATGTATCCATAATACGTCATTCTTTGGTTTTGCAGGGCAAAAAGGAAACATCATTCCTGCCTCTGAATAGAGAGAAAGAAACTATATTGGTAGATATTAGAAGTATATCAGTACAAAATTAATATATGCTCTTAAAGGACAGTGAACCCCAATAGTTACCCTCCACCTATATCTTGCCATTATGTTGTTTATGCATGCCATACACTTCATTGCTGCTACGTTGCAGTCCTCTTCCTTTCTCTTTCTCCAAGCTCTCTATCCTCCTCTCCTCTCCTTCTTGCCTATCCCTTTCTTCCTTTCTTCTATATTATGTATTTGTGTATTCGAGCGTACCCATTACAAGCTTTGCTTATCGGGGGGGGGGGGGGTTCATGAAACAATTAGTCGATGGTTTTCACCGACTAATGATGTTCACCGACAATTATTTTGTCACCGACTATTTTCCAGGCCTGTGATTGGTCAAATTTAGTCAGCGCTGACTAAATTATTTGTATGTTCCTACGTATAAATTGTATTATTTGAACAGATCTCAAATATGTTGTCAAATTAAATGGAAGAAAATAAATGTTCACTTGAATTGAAAATTGAATATGACAGCTCTCCTGCAGAACGTCAACCCAAAACTACTACGTCACCATCCTCACAGACAAACAAAGCAACGCCCGAAAGACAATGACAATGGAAGACTATACCTTTACACCCCTTCCTACCTCCAGGAAAATTACTCTGAACAACCGGGGAACTGTCCCATGTATAGGAGAAAAAGGCCTACCGTATGTATCTGTAGATGTCCAGGGTATAATTTATCCTACAAAATAGTGGTCTCTCCTTACATTCCCCTATTTTGTTTTGGGTACCGTTGATAAATATTTCATTTCGGATTTTGTGTTCTGATGAACGCAAGACTAACAGCTTCAGCGTGTATGTACCTTCAGAGCTACCCAACCCCGTACACACCCCCCCCCCCCCCCCCCCCCCCCCCCCCCGCGCGTATTCGCCGGCTGATTTGCCGATAAATATTTTCTAACGAAAAAGAAAATTAAGTGCTCATTACCCACTCGCAATGTCTTACTCTCACCTCTGGCTCAAAGTTGGCAACCCTACTACCCCCCCCCCCCCTCCTCCCTCCTCCCCCACACACTTGAAAAAAGCTTGTACCGGTTTGTATCCCCCCCCCCCCCACCACCACCACCACCACACGAGAAAGGGTGGCGGATTCGGGTTCTTCTACAACAATTTTCGACTGTCATAATTTATCAGTAGTATTTAGCAACAATTGGCCATGGGTTATCTGCTCTAGCGGCTATTGCTCTATGTTTGGTCAAGGAGCCTACCCTACCTCCTTGGTTTGGCTTAGGGTTAAAGCGGGTAAAGAACAGTGACGATGGAGCAAGTGCAGCAGGGGTTGACGACCGTGGGGCACAGCTCATGGAGGGGAAGGGTGCATCGTGTACCCCTCCCCCTCCCACACACACACACCCAACATACGCATATACTCCTGACTTGAGAGTACATTTATGCTTTATTAGTCAGTTGTAGTGGATTTCTACCACATGAAAAACAAGATTATCTGACAGTATGATTTACATGTCAATATACTTTAGACTACTGATAATAAGATGTTTATGAAATACGCGACCAGAATAAAGGCTCTATACTGACAAAAAATGATTTGATATTATTGTCTGATTGTTGAATGATTGCAAGATTAATGACATTAGGATTCATTTAGCTTTTAAACAAACTGGTCGTTGAGAACAACTTGAGAAACGCGAAAAATCAACAACGATACAATATTATTATATGGCCGTGAGCAGCTTATAGGGGAGATTTTCCAGTTTAAATTATTTCATTATGTTTTAATAGTGGACAGACTGAGAGACCGCCTCCTCCGTTACAGTGGTCATTACTGGAGGAGCAAGAGTGAAATCATTTCACAAATGCTCTTCTGGGAGCCCTCAAGGGGCAAACGCACTCGGAGGGCGCCCAGCAATGTCTTACATAGACCAGTTAGATAAAAAGACACCTGTCTACCAAGGCAGGGAATCCCAAAGATCATAGAGAATAAAACCGAATGGAAAAAAACTTGTCAAATCAGTGCGAGTACGCTCGACCTAGTAGTATTTGTTCATATATATTATTCTGAGTTCCATAAGTCATTTCCTTTCATACCTCAAATGACTTGCATAAAATTGACCTAAATACTTGCTAGTAAGCTGAAAGCCTTTAATCGAACGTGTGTGTATACATTTCACATAGTCGGGTCTCGACAGAGAGAACAATGCAAGCTAGACTATAGGGCTAGGTCTTTACGTCATGCATGATATCAATTTCAGTTTCATCAATTAATTACATGTACCTTCGAGAGGATCTCTATGTAAATTAAATTGAGCGCCCTCTTGTGTTCGCATGTAACACAGAATGACTGTGACCCCAGTGACCGTGATTTTCAAGCATTTGAGAAAGTACGAAATTATTATCACTAATCTCTTAGTTTTTTTTAGCTTGGCATTGCAGTTTCCATTTCGCACCATTTCATTCCGAGCCTTGCCAAACTTCAAGTGCCAAAATCACCTTTTATACAGGTCGATGAGCAATAGTGTTTGCAAACTACCATCCCTATTTCACAATATTGACAGTTTAAACTCAAACATTCACACATACCCTACCCGTTGTTCAACAAATTATCACTTAGAAAATCCTAAAATACTTTTAGCACAAAAATCAGTAAGACATCATGGACCAGATGTTTGGAACTCCTTACCAAATTCAATAAGGCATTTTTCATCTCTCTATTCTTTTAAAGCATCTCTAAAAAAACTTTTATATCGAAGTATCTACATACAGGGGCGTCGCCAAAGGGGGGGTGTGGGGGTGCGACACCCCCCCCCCCCCCCCACCTGTCAGGATTTTGTCGGTAAAATTGCGCTGCCGTCGGGAAAAAGAGAAAAGGGGGGGAAAGAGGGAAAAAAGAGAGGGAAAAAAAAGGGAGGGAAAAAAAGAGAGGGAAAAAAAAGAGAGGGAAAAAAGAGAGGGAAAGGGAAAGAAAAGAAAAAAGAAAAGGAAAAGAAAAGAAAAAAAGAAAAGGAAAAGAAAAGAAAGAAAGGAAAAGAAAGGAAAAAAAGGAAAAGAAAGGAAAGAAAAGAGAAGAAAGAAAGAGAAAAAAAGAAAAAGAGGGAAGAGAGGAAAGAAAGGAAAAGAAAGAAAAGAAAGAAAGGAAAAAGAAGAAAAAAGAGTGAAAGGGAAACAAAAATACGGGGGATGAAAGAGAGGAGAGAGAGGGGAGATAAGAGTCTGAGAGAGGAGGAGTGGGAGTAAAAGAGAGAAGGGGTTGTTGGGTGGAGTCGTCTCGTCGAGGGAGCAAGCAAGACACGGGTAAATATGTTGCTGTGTCGTGTCAGCTGTGTCGGTATTCTTGCTTGATCCTCGTGTACTATATCAATGCAGAAGTTTAAAGTCGGTGAGATGTATATTGTTGGTCGGCCGACAAGTTTTTTTCCCTACGAACTGTGATTTCTTATCCGTTGTGACCATTTCGAGAGTGACTACAACTACAATACTTGTATTTTCTCGAAGTTTCACTTTCCTATAAGTTCAGCTAAAGAAATCAGAGATTTAACATTTTCGGGGAAACTCAATTCAAACAAGGTTTAAGAATCAAAAACGGTACGACGAATCCTCTACCTTTCTTTATACTGTGATGGAAGGCCAAAAATTCCGTGCTTCGCGCGGAAGGTGAAACTTCATTTAGACGAGTCGAGAACGGTACAACGAAATCGTCTTCTATCTCTAATAATTTAAGGAATTCAGATGAATAGGCCTTATTAAGAGTCGAAAACGGTATGACGAATCGTCTTCTTTCTCTAATAATTTAATGAAACGTTTAAACTTCCGCGCTTCGCGCGGGAGGGGGAAGCTTCATTCAGATAAGGATTAAGAGTCGAGAACAGTACACCGAATCGTCTGCTTTTTCTCATAATTTAATGAAAGGTCAAAGCTTCCGCGCTTTGCACGGGAGGGGGGGGGGGGAACTGAATTCAGAAAAGGATAAACAGTCGAGAACGGTAGAGCAAATCGTCTTCTTTTTTATAATAATTCAATGAAACGCCAAAGCTTTCGCGCGGGAGGGGGGGGAACTTCATTGAGCCAAGGATTATCAGTCGAAAACGGTATTATATTAATCGTCTTCTTTTCCTAATAATTTAAGGAAACGTCTAAGCTTCCGCGCTTCGCGCGGGAGGCCCATCACCCACACCCCCTTAATGAGCGCGCTTTTAAGTGATTATCTTGCTCACTACCGCCCCTCCCTAAAATAAGATCCAGCTCCGCGCCTTCATTAAAATGTCTAGCTATGATGCTGACTAAATTGAAGAAATAATTCGTATATTTATGTCGTCGAGGAAAATGACCATTTTGCGCATATGCAAGTACAAGAGATAGTCCATAGGAAAAACAATTTAGCCTTCGGCCCCAGGTTTATAGGGTTGAATTTTTCGATATTGGACATTTAATTTTGTCGGTAATTGGTGGCTAGTTTTGTCGGTAATCGTAAGCCTCTACACCCCCCCCCCCCCCCACTGAAAAAGGTCTAGCGACGCCCCTGTCTACATAACCGATTTCAGCATGCAGTAGGCAATTGTCAAATTTCGGTCACATTGCAACTCAGTTTTGCAAATTTTGTTTTCTATTTCGTATTCTTAGTTTCCTTTATTGTAAAGGCTATATTTGTTTCCACTCCACTATACCACACAGAGCTACGTGCACTTCCACTATTCGTTACAAACACATACAAACAAGCACGCTCGCGTGCACATGCACACCCACACACACCCACACACGCACACACACACACGCACACACACATACACAAAGATCGTTGGAACACTTTTTCATTTTAGATTTTTTTTTTTTTTTTTTTTTTTTTTGAGGCCGCCATCCTTGTCAAGCTTTGCTTACGATTGCGGTCTCCTGCACTTTTCCAATAGAAAAGTTCGGATAATACCTTAAATGTATGATTATATGTTATGGAAATATTAAGTTTCGTTATTATATGTACATATATTATGTAAAAAAAACATTTTGACATGAAGAAATTATTGTTTGTTTCTGTTGTATTATACCTTACATTCATATGTTCTTTGTTATTTAGTTATATTTTATATGGAAAAAATGCAGAAATCAAATCAAATCAAATCAAATGGCTGACTGCTTCATGTGTCATGTCATGTCAAATAAGATAACCATTGTATTCTTTGCCTTTGTATGTTTTTATGAAAGTGGTAAATAAATTCAATTCAATTCAATATCTAAAAACTTTTAATCAAACTTCATGGTATATTTATATATAAAAACTTATCAAAGAATTCTCGGTGAATAACTTGATGAAAGAAAGCCGACATACTCATAATAACATAACTATTTAATTCAGTAGCATCATTGTAACCCTGCATGGGGAAATATGTTCTTTTTCGTGTTGGTATAGAGGGAGAGGGGGGGGGGGCTGGGATGAAGGGGTGAAGGGTTACACAATAATGAGAATGGCACGATAACTTTTATGATATCTAAATGTAATAACAAACAGGCGGATAGTAATGAAATGACATAACGTTCTCTTCTCTATTTAATGATCGACGTTAAACAAAAAATAATAAAAAATAAACAAAATCATAAATATCTTACTTGTTCTATTTCCTAAACTTGTTAACAAGTATTTCTTGATGATTGTCAATGCGCCTATATGGCCTCACATCTCGCCATATAACTATTTATATCTTTCAATGAGAGTAAGAATCCGTCGCATACTAAAGGTGTTAATGGTCCATTAGTGAATCTAATTAGATGATCTGTAATTGTATATTTTTTATGAACCTTTTATGATGTGATGATAAGGTAATTAGATTGACCATTAGCCCGATTCCAACTGGTCGAGAAAGAAACACCGTATTTATTACGATGTTTTATGTTTATATAGTCTCGATCTCGACATTCATACGACATGCATACAGGAAGAATAGCCGTTGACAGGGGCGGATATGGGGGCTCAGGGCGCACACCATCCCCCTTTTCTTCCTTCGAAAAAAAAATCAAATGAATGTTCAGTATTCAGAAATACCCCAGAATGTATCATAGAGCATCTTAAGCTTCAAAAGGGGTGACGTTATATAGTTTCGACGGTAGTCAAGTTAATGCATTATTGTTTATCATTTATAGATACCAGGCGCGTACGCAGGGGTTGGTTTTGGGGTTTTGGGGTTGAACCCTCCCCCCCCCCCTCCCTCAATTTTGTTTTTGTGTGTTTTGGAGGAACTCTCCTCATTGTTTTTTAATTTAAAAAAAATAAAAAAAAATATTAACAACTGTGTTAAAATGGTGACCAGAAAATGTGACCTTACCCCCCCCCCCCCCCCCCCCCAACGGAAAGAAATATCGATCGGTCAAATTTTCGGGACAAAAAAAAAGTGCTCTTATGATAATCATCATATACCCAAGTGGCGTAGCGTGTCTCCAGTAATTTAGGGGCGCTTGCATCATTGGGGGGGGGGGGCACCTTTGTCTCACAAGGTTGGAAATGGCCATTATCTTTAGAGGTTTGGGGGTCGTCATCTTTTTTTCTTCTTCTTACGTTTCCTTTTCCTCTCTTTCTTCCATTCTTTTGTCTTCATTCTTCCCTTTCTCCCCTACCCGTTCTCTTGTGTTCCGATTCCCGACTGAGCACCTGCCCCCGTACCCTCAAGGCATGTACGACACACTGCGCTAACGAAAGATCTTGTGATAATTATGTTTAGTTCTAACGCACTTTTTGTTTTCATAAGCAATATAAATGTTTTTCTACATTGCATTATTGTTTTACCTCCAACCGAGACCAGTTATATGATATCTTTCAGTTTTATGATATCTACCAGGAATCGAATGACTATAGATCAAAACTTAAAAGTTGATGTTGGGTTAAGATTGAAAAAATGGGGGTAAAAGTGTGTCCGATCAACTTCCAAATGGTTCCTATTTATTGTAAATAAACAATGAACACATTTATTAAACAATATTTTCATTGAGTATAATGTTTGTCACAAAATGATTATAAAAAAAGAAGAATTAAAGCAAAATATATAAATTTAAACTGGAAAACTTCACCTATAAACTGCTCACGGCCATATAGGGCGTTTCAATGCCAACCCATATAATTATTTCATATTGTGTTTTTTTTTCGCTTTTCTGACGATCAGTTTGTTTAAAAGCTAAAGAATCCTGATTTCATCAATCTTGCAATCATTCAACAATCAGACAATGATATCAAATTGTTTTGTGTCAGTATAAAGCCTTTATTGATTCAGTGTCGTGTGTTACCATAAACATTTCATTATCAGAAGTCTTAAGTATATTGACATGTAAACAGGGGAGTCGCTAGAACTTTTTCTGTGGGGGGGGGGGGGGTGTAGAGCACACCGTTTACCGACAAAACTAGCCACCAATTACCGACAGATATATGCCAATGTCTACAAATTTAACCCTTAAACCCGGGGCCGGGGCTAATTTCCCTACGAACTATCTATACCTCCGCATGCGCACATGGTCATTTTCCTTGAGGGTTTATTTCATCAAGACTAGACAGCAGGGGCGGCGATTTCTTTTCATGACCTGGGGGGACGAAATGCGAGGAACGAGGGAGGAGTGACGTAATGAGCCAAAACATTTTTCTGAGGGGGAAGAAAAAACTCCGCATCATCATCGCTCTTACATGTTACCTGCAGGCCCCGCGGAACCGTTTTTCAAAGTTGGAGGGGGGGGGGGGATAAAGTATTTGCGATCAGATAGAGCAAAGCAATTAAGTTGGATGTAACTTTGGCGTGGGGTCCAGGGGCAAAGCCCCGGCGGGGGTAATAGGGAGGAGCCCCATGAAGCTCAGAGTTTTTAGGCATTTAATAAGGGTCAGATGAGCATATTTCGATACCTTATTTGTGACACTTGCATGCAGGTCACTAATCGTACTGGGGTCCAGGGGTGAAGCCCCCAGAAGCTCAGCGGTTTTAGGCATTTAATTACGATCAGATGAGCATCCAGGGGCCGCCTTATAGGGCCCTTGGTGGGGTTAAGTGGGCGGAGCCCCCGTAAGCTCAGGGTTTTAGGCTTTTGAATATGGTCAGATGACCATCCAGAGGCCCGCTTAGGGCCCTAGTGGGGTCCAGGGGGCGGAGCCCCCGGAAGCTCAGGTGTTTTAGGAATTTAATTATGGTCAGCTGAGTAACCAGGGACAAGCCTTAGGGCCCTTAGTGGGGTCCAGGGGGCAGAGCCCCGGAAGCTTGGGGAAAATCATGCCATTTCAGTAACATTTGTAAATTAGTAACTGGTATCGAATTAGAAATAAACCACGTTTGATTTTTATCAGGGGGGGGGGGGGGCTGCCCAAAGCACGAGTGAGTGAGCATAGTGAACGAGAGGGGTCAAGGTAAATTATATTCCTTAGCAAAACTATAGTATGAAAACAAACAAAATACCTGTTTCACACTTCACTTTTCTACAATATTAATTGTACATTTTGAAGGATATTATGCGAGGGAGCATAGTTCTCGAGCCAGAAGATTATTGCATTTTTATTTGTCTAAACGCTGCACTCTTGGGCCCTCCAAAGTCTAATAGTGTGTTGCAGTCTTTAGTCAGTATTTGCTGTACATTATTTTTGTATACTTTTTCAAATCTTCCGGGGGGGAGACGTGTCCCCCCCCCCCCGGCCCACCCCCCCCCCCCCCCCGGATCGCCGCCCCTGCTAGACAGCCTCGTAGCTTTCATGGGTTAAAAATGTGCAACAATGGTGATACGGTGTGACGTGATCAGAAAGAGCGCTGCGCTTGTACACAACATACTCTTCCGGGTTCTGAGCTCAGTGCATGCGGGGCGACTTATGAACCCCTTTTTGTTTGTTGCTGATTATAGGTTGACAATAACGATGACATTTGACAATGATTTTTAATGATTGCTGGTGAAACTTCGAGAAAATACAAGTGTTATAGTTGTAGTCTCTCTCGAAGTCGTCTCAGCGGATAAAAAGTCGCAGTTCGATCGCAGGAAAAAAAATTGCCGGCCGACCGACATTATACATCTCACGGAGCTTCTGCATTGATATATGGATCGAGCGAGAATACCGACACAGCTGGCCCGACACGGCAACATAATTATGCGTATCTGTCTTCCTCCCTCGACGAGATGACTCCACCTCCCCCCCCCCCCCCCCCCTCTCTCTCTCTCTCCTACTCCCACCAATCCTCTCTCATGATCTTACCCCCGTCAGTCTCTCCTCTCTGTTACCCCCTCCCCCCCATTTCTTTTGTTTCGTTTTCTCTCCCCCCCCCCCCCTTTGTTTCCTTTTCCTTCTTTTCTTTCTTTTCTCTCTTTCTTTTCTTTTCCTTTCTTTTCTTTCTTTCCATTTCATTTTTCCCTCCCCCTTTTTTTCATGTTCCCAAGGGCAGCGCAATTTCACCGACAATTATCCTGATAGGTGGGGGGAGGGGTGTCGCACCCACTGAGACCGACGCCCCTGCATGTAAATGTTACTGCATTATAATGTATGTTAATCTTGTTTTTCATGAATCAAGCTTGTACTCATTGTAAACGTCAAGTCAGGAGTATATGCGTATTATGTTGGGTGTGTGTGGGGGGGGGGGGAGGGGTTGGGGGCACGGTACCCCCGATCTCTGCCCTATCGTGAACCCCTGCTATACACTAATTCTTGCTCCATCGTCAATGCTCTTTTCCGTAGCTTTAAAGGTACATACTGAATGTGTATAATCTTGCGTTCATCAGAACATAAATCCGAAATCAAAGATACTATATCTAGCCTATATCTATATTTTACCTCTACACCATACAGATATTATAATTCTCTGGCTGTTCAAAGCAAGTTCCCTCATGTGAGAAAGAGTCCTGGAAAATCATGCCATTTTAGAAACATTTGTAAATCACTGGTATCGAATTAAAAATAAAGTTTAACCACGTTTAAATTAGATTGGCAACTGCCCCACCCCAAGCCGCCCCCCCCCCCCTATCGGTAGGCCAGTGATGGTGAGGTAGTTTTGGGTTGATGTCTTGCAAAACTGTCCTATAGATCCTAGTTTTGTCTCCGTGTAACTATTAGGGTTCCCTGTCCTTAATTTGCCAATGTCTTTATAGTTTTGTAGGATAAATGTCTCAAGAGAAGATTCTGGGAATGAACGGCTGTATAGCTACATACTCTTTTAGTTCTTACTAAGTAGCATCGAGATTATCCATGTAATAGCATGCTCCCCCTTTTTTGGAAAGAATAATGTACTTACAAATTAAAGAGTTCGTAAATAACAATAATTTTAAACGAAACGCTATATTTTCATCTACAGCATAGTTCTGAAAATCATAAGAGCCTGTAAAAGTCAAATCAGGAATTTTAGAAAACATTGATTTTTTATCAATATTTATCCTGGCTATAGAATTATAATTTGTTGGTTGTTTTTTTCTAAATCGGAATTGCAGGCAGCCAGCATCGATAACAAGGCATTTCCTTCAAATCCTGTGAAGAAATATCCGGGTGTTTATCCAGAATCGCCTTGAAAGAAGGGTGGGGGCGCAAATTACAGTGCAAAATGTTTGACAAAGGCGATATGGCCTGGTTTTTTCTTCTCCCCCTCCGATATATATATTATATATATATAGGGCTTTAAATTAGCTCCCATGGGGAGAGAGCAAGAGAGCAAGAGAGAAAGAGGCAGAGAGAGCGGGAGAGATAATGGTGGAGAGGGAGGGGTGCAAAGATCCCCCCACGGCATGATTATTTACAGACCGCCATCATTCTCAAGGCGGCCTCCTCGACTTGCCTTCACCATCCGGAGGATCCAGATGCCTTGTGTCATTGGAGACGATTAGGGGGAGGGGGGGGGGGGAGGGGGGGAGGGGGGAGGGGACAGGGTATCATGACATGTCATTCAGGTTCAAGCTTTACTGATTTTAATCCAAACAGATAGGATCATGCTCAATTTGTGTACATCTTCGCTCGAAGATGTCGTTGACGAAGCTGTTCATGATGACCATGGCCCGACTGGAGATGCCGGTATCTGGATGAACCTGCTTGAGGAGGAGGAGTCAAGAAAGCGAAGAAGCCAGTGAAGAAAACGACTGAGAAGAAAGAGAAGAAGAATTTAATGTCAAGGTTATAGTGAAACTTCTTATTTCAACAGCTATCGGTTGCCTGTGTGTGTTTCAGGGCAGGAGGGTGGGGGGGGGGGGGGGCCTTATTGTCACCTCTTCCTTCTTTATAATAATAATAATAATAGTTTATTTTTATAAAGCGCTTAATACAAATGCAAATACAAAAGTGCTTTACAAACATACTATTACCCCGGTCATTGGATTCAGTGCTTGCCCGCACACACCCTATCGTCCCTGTTTTCACGAAGTGACGGTAGTGAGGAAAATCGCATACATTTTCACTTTTGATTTTTTTGCATTTTTGGACATCATTCACTAACATCTTGAACCTCACAAAATTTCAGATCATAATAATGTCTAATTATGTCACTATGACGATGACGTAAACAAGAAAATGCATAGCAAAAGGATTTTCTGTTTTCACGAAGTGACGGCCAAGTACGCGCTTAACAGCCGTCAATTCGTGAAAACATCGTTTGCTCTTTTCCTGCTTTTAATATTTTCACGAAGTGACGGTAGTGAAAATTTCGCAGTTTGGAACAGTCACAGACCATGAAAAGGTGAGTTTTTAAACATTTTTTAAGGTAAATCAATGTGGTACGCTCTTTAATTCATTCTGATTCTTTGTAAGCCATAAATATGTCCATGAGCACAGAAATGTGTGAAAAATACACCGCCGTTCCACATTTCGCCCCATATACTTATTTTCATGTAAGTGAATAAAGGAGTGAAGAATCATGTGATCCAAAACTAAAAAGATCAACTTAGACTTAATAAATATGCATCTAGACTAAATAACTTAAGTGGAGAGTCTTTCTTATTTTGCTCCACATCAAATATTAATGCTATAAGGTTCTTTTTATATCTGCTTAAGTTATAAATTTGAACAAAGTTTTACAGAAAGTTAGAGAGTAGACTCTAGAGACTAGAGTTTTACTTTTATTTTGTCAGTAATTTACTATTTAGCTAATTATAAATTTGATTTAGAGTCCAGAACTCTAGTTACTCTAGATCATCATTTTATAATTATCAGTTTATGTCAGCCACTACTCATCAATCTAGAATCTAGAGGTGAGTAGATCAGGATCTAGACAAGACTGAGACCTTTCTTGTAAGGCGCGCGTGCCTGGGTTTAAGAAATTTCAGGGCTCCAAGCCCAAGGCCAACATCAACATGGCCAAGGGCAAAGGGAGTTATGAAAATCATCATCATGCTGAGCTGAGATGACCTGGGATGTAGCCCCTCCTGGTTAACTGTTAGGGAATTCAATGATTTGCCTTTCAAGCAAAGAAGGACATGGATGAACATTTAATTAAAAATTGAAAATTAGATCGGTCCTGCCCTGAAAATGAATAAATGGCACCATCCGAAAAAGGAATATTTTTTTTTTAGACTGAAGTAATCATGAGTAGTCTACCTTTTGGGGAACAATGTCCACATGTTTAGCTTAGTTTCTCTCATTATCTGTACTCTGTGTCTGTTATATTCAAAGGCAGCACTTTACTTTAGTACCCTTGGTCCCTCACCCTATACAAAAATTATTTTAAACAATTGTTCTTGATACCAGCAAATGTTGCCCAACTCCACTTCGTGTTTTAAAGAATTTTCCAAGCAAGCACCATATACCAGATGATGTACATGTCTCACTACCTACACTTCAGTGGTAATGAAATTATGATGATGTTTTTGCTTTCACTTAGTTTCAGATGCAGTAGATACAATTTGCACTTATATGAAGAAAGCACTGGGAAAGTACATCTACTTTTCAAGAATGCCACAGGCCAGACACAAATCCAGGTGAGAATAGTTTCATGATCTGTTCAAGAAAATCACACTTTAGCAGCAAAGTACTAAAGTACACTCACTGCTTATGTGCATAGGGGTAGTTGTTGTTTGGTAGGGGCAATTGGAAAATTCTATTTTGGGGTAATAGGGGCAATTGAAAACTTCTGTTTGGGGTCAGTTATGCCTATTAATTAATTTGATGTACAAAAGATAATATTGGATTCATTTCCTTACCTCTGCTTGCAAAAAAATGAAAGAAAATAACTTGTAATTATTTCTTTCATTCTACACAATTAGATTGGATACAGGGACCGACATGCTGGTAAGATGGGTCCTTGATAATTCACTGAACACAGAGCTGCAGATGTGACTCGGCATAGTGACCTAAGAGTGGGAGCGGTATGGAACCGTTGAAGCAATTCACCGAACACTGTTGAAGCAATTCACCGAACACAGTCAGAGCTGCATGTGTGACTTGGCATGGTGACCCTTAAAGTCTCCTGACGGCTCCGATTGCGATTCTGATGATGACCCATTGTCTATGCTTGTGAGCGAGTCAAAAGGTATCTTTTTTCCTTCTTGATTGTTTCCCAATAGTTAAAATTTAAGATATTCTTAATTGTTTTTAATGCTTAGGTCTCTTAGTTAAGGGAATGAGTGGTCCTATCGAGGTCAGCATCTAATTTTTTTAAAATCCTTATCAAAAATTTCCAATACTAAGGTGATACCACATAAAGTATTTAATTTATTAAGAGACTCTCTAAAATTGGGTACCAAAACTACACATAATAATTTTGCCCAATCATAATGCACTGTAAAGTTTCCCTTTCATAATTGAAATTCTGATAATGATTTTTTATTGATTTTGACTTGGACTTTTTTATTATGATTTTTCTTTCTCTTATTTCCTTTTACTTTCAAGCAGTCTAGATCAAGGATCTTCTCTGCTTCAACCAATATCGCTTGGATGACATTATGTGTGAAGAAACTTGAAGAACTTGTGTTGAAGGGCATGCTTGAGAAACTAGAATCAATTACATTGATCGTTTTGGCAATGCTTCAATGTTTCAATACCTCGATCTCTCTTTTATACTGTATGATTTTAAACATTTTGAATATCATAAATAAAGCAAACTCCACTCATAATTGTAATTGTGTGTACTAGTAATCACAATGAAATGGATTGATTATAAAATCAATGAATTGATTTAAAGCAAACTGGTAACATTTTCCATGAGTTCTGAAACAATTAACTGAATGGTCGTACAGGCGTCAGTTTTCTGTTACAGTATTGTAATGAACTCCTGCAAACATAAATCTTTAATATTTAAATGTATAGCTCAGAACTGCTATTTATCAGGTATACCTACCTCAATCAGTAATGCATATTAGAGTTTTCGATTCCAGTTCCATGAATCCTCATATCGTATCTTTGTATTGAAGAATTTGTTTATCCATTTTCTTTAAATGTTTGTATTCATTAGAACATGAATATAAGTTACATTTCCACAATTGGTTTTTCTCTCAAAACACAATGTTACTAGTTCACATTTAATGTTTTAATTTATTACTTCTATAGTCATTCTCATCATAATTGTATTTGGTACTTCAAACTATCCTATAATGATCATACAATATAATGTTGCTGTTTTGAATTGTATCTGTTTGATGAGAAATGAAATTGTTTAGTCAAATTGATATTTCCATGTTTATCATGCATTGTTTAGCTGATAATAGTTTAGTCAGAGATTACGTGTTTACCTGGTTGAAGACAACCTTTAAGCATTGGTAAACTTTGTAGCGTTTGAGACTGTGTACTAAACTTTATTGAAATACCCTAGAAAGAGATTGTGTAAACTGACTTGGATCTGATACTCTACTCACAAGATATTTATGAAAAACAGTGATGAACAAAAAAGTAACGATGATGATTATATTAGTCATTTTTCCCATTGAAAAACTTCATGATACATGCAGTACATGTATGTCGAGCATTTTGTATGTCACATGTGGCATTTACTCGCTATGATTGCTGAATAAACATGATAACCAAGTCGTATATAAAGAATTAGATAAAGACATTTTAGCATATTTACAAGTACTGTATAATGAATGAAATAACCTTCGTATTCCGTGGATGTATAACTGATGAGTCTTTTCCACAAAACCCTAAATGTACATTTCAAAATACAATACAGTATTGATGATAATTGATGATGATATGTTTGGTATGAATTATTTAATATTTTTGAATTTATGCTCCATTTTCCACTTGCTGTTCGGGTTCCAAATGTTTGAATTAAAACTGCTCAGTCAAAATTCATTTTCTGTGTTTATATTGCAGAGTTGAGTAGTTAACTACAGATTATGGTCAATTATCAATACTGAATCTTTTTCCTTCATTCAAAAATATTTCTTAACATATTTGCTTTATTTCCTATCTGAAAAAATATATTTAGCTAGGCCCCTCTCTAAAATTTTAGAAATTCCTCATAGTAATAGAGTAGCAAAAGCCCTGATATCACTCGCAGGAATTTCAACAAGAAATGGCAGAATTTGTGTGATATTAAGGGGAGATGGAGGGGGTAAAGAGAGAGAGAGAGAGGGGGGGAGAGAGAGAGAGAGAGAGAGAGGGGAGACTACTTGAACGTGTTCTTAAGTGGAAAGTATATAGTAACTTTAGTGCAATCTTTAGTCCCTATACATACAATGTACCTGATAATTAAACCTCAAAGAATATTAAATACATATCCATTTTTAGCTTAAGATTAAAGAGAATAGCTTATTAATCATTTTAAAAGCACTTAGCGCCAATATCCATCTGTGCTATTGATAGTTAATTTATTATGAGCCGTAGCTTCGTGAACAAAAACTGACATCATACATCTAACATCATAATTATACAAAGAAGAAAAGGTGCTCTTATTTTATCCATACATTATATTAAACAAGTAATTTTGCCGTATTTCAGTGTCTATCTCATGAAATTGCTTCACGCAATAAAAATCCCATATGTTTTATACGCGCTCGGCTACGAGCCGTCACTTCGTGAAAACAAAATTCAAGCGTTCTATGTGATTTGTGTTTTCACGAAATGACGGTTAAGTTAAAAGTTCATACAGAGACATTCAGTTTATTCTTATCAATAAAAAAAAACAGCTACCAGCCTACCAAACGAGGAAAATGTACTCTATCTCTCAGTTCGCATTATTTTATATGTACATCAATTAAACAAAACAAAATGCCGTTTTTAGTGTCCATTTCGAGAATTCCATCCACAAGGGAAAAGTCCCATACGTTTTACGCGCGCGGCTACGTACCGTCACTTCGTGAAAACAAAATCAAAGCGTTCTATGCAATTTGTGTTTTCACGAAATGACGGATGTGTTAACAGTCCACACAGAGAAATGAAAAAGCAGCTACAGAAAGAGGAAAATGTACTCTTTCTCACAGTTTGAATTATTTTATCTGTACATCAATTAAACACAACGTTTTGCCGTATTTAGTGTCCATTTCGAGAATTCCATCCACGAGAGAAAAATCCCATATGTTTTACGCGCGCGGCTACGTACCGTCACTTCGTGAAAACAAAATCACGGCGCGTCCTTGAATTTCGTGTTTTCACGAAGTGACGGTAATGTTTACAGCTCATTTCCTCAAAAAATATAAGAAATTATGGAAATATTTAAAGATAGAACTAAACATTGAGATATTTTCAATCCCAGGATATAAAATTTATTTGCCTTTGATAAATTAAAGAGGTTGAGCTTATGGCTCCAACCTTTGAAAGCGATTTATTCAAAACTAACTTTCTTTTAGTTGCGCGCTCTACCGTCACTTCGTGAAAACAGGGACGCTATGTACAATCTCCACTCCCTGGGGAGCATTCCAGCCAGGATTTACTTGACGCTCAGAAACTGTTTGACCAACAATGACGGTCGCATCCTACCGGGTACCCATTTGACACCTGGGTGGAGAGTAGCAAGTGAAGGTTAATATATTGCCAAAGGATATTGTCGTCGGTCGGGATTCGAACCCTCGACCTTCGCATCTCCAGTCCAGCGCCCACGACACTCTCTTTATTCCTCTCTCTGTTTCTCTTTCCATGATTCGAAAGAGGGCACGTACCCCTGTGCCCCTTGTCTACGCCA
Source organism: Strongylocentrotus purpuratus (assembly GCF_000002235.5). Lineage (NCBI taxonomy): Eukaryota > Metazoa > Echinodermata > Echinoidea > Camarodonta > Strongylocentrotidae > Strongylocentrotus > Strongylocentrotus purpuratus. The sequence goes on from NW_022145559.1 coordinate 801,568, forward strand.
TTGCCTGGTGTCACATGAAGGCTACTGATGCTAGATGTCTAATAATCTTTTGAGGTCTTCTGATCACGATAGATAATAATTATCTGTCTAAACACGATTTAGGACAAACTTCCTATATACTGTCGCTTCATTCTCATCAAACTGTAATTGATTTCCGGCCAACCTTTTCTCCAGTGTTCCTAAATTGACCTTCCACCAAACAAGAATTGGCTACAACTCATTGAAGAGATCATGACGTTGTTTCTTGTCAAAATCAATGGCGGATATAGAAGGCTGCCGAATCGGCCGCTCCCATCCCCCCCCCCGAACTTTTTTGCCTAAAAAGGGGGCAGAGAGAGCAACGGGAAAAGAGAAGAAGGGAGGAAAAGGAGAGAGCGAGAGAGAGAGAGAGAGAAACAGGAAGAACATAAAACATAAATTTACAAATGACTTTTGTATACAGATTACCACTTCCGATGACTTATTTGGCTCGACATGCATATGCCTCTGATGGGTTGGCGGACGAAAGAAGAACTGCAGTAGGACTACGGAAAAAAGTTTAATATTGATGAGAGTTTGTATCGCTCTGAAGGCTCTTGAAGGCTCTTGAAGGCTCCGAATTGCTAAAACTCCTCCGGGGCTCCATCCGACAAGGACACCGCCCCTTCAACCCATCAGAAGCTCTATGGTGGGCCCCGGCCGGCCGGACCTAATTCGTAAAGGTACAAGACTCCAAAGACAACTCTCTGTCGTTAAAAATTGTCCAATTATTTATGTTTTGTTCAAGACGGTTATCTTGAAGGTTCTAAATTGCTAAAACTCGAGACCGTCTAGCTCCAGAACACCCGCGGGGCGTACCCCTTTAGAAAAATACTGGATCTGCGACAGTTTCCATGTTGTGTGCAGGGGCGGCAATTTATTTTTTCATGAGAGGCCGGGGGTGGGGGGGGGGGGGGGGTGGGGGGGAGGGGCGACCTGCGAGTGAATATCTGTATTCTGTTTGTATGCACGGTGATTCCAATATTTACTTGTATAATTATGAAGGATATTGTGCGAGGGAGCGTACGTAGCGTACGAGCGAGAAGATGTGTGCATCAACGCTGCACTCCGAGTTGGCCCTCGATCCATGCAAAGCCTGAAAGTGTGTTGAAGTCTTTATAGTCAGTATTTGCTATGCATTTTTTGTGTGCACTTTTGCAAACTAAGGGGGACATACCACCTAAAAGGATTGAGGGGGACGTGCCCCCCCCCCCACCCCTGGATCGGCGCGGCTGGTTGTGTCGTAGTTGATTTTTTATTTATTCGACTTCAACACAACATTTGCCGACAATATGTTTGGGCTCACAAGTGGCTCCTAACACTTAAGAAATTTAGAATATTAACCCATCCGCCTACAAACTAGGTATTTTGTGTTGTTGCTCAGTATTTAAGAGGGGAGTGTTGATTAAAATAATAAAAAATTGGTGCTCTATTCCCCCCCCCCCCCCCTTTGAGCAAACGAATAATAAAAGTGTACCTGTACGTATAATTATATAGCGGTATGTTATGTCTAGACTAGCCGTATCTACGTAGCTTTCTCGCATTCTTTGTTGTTACTCTGACGATCACATGTACATCACATGGAGTTGGGATGCAGGATGAATGAATGAAAGACTGGTGACCAACCTCCCTACAGTTGCAGCTTGTCATAGAAATCCTACGTTGGACCATGGACCCTAGCCTGGGCGCCTGAGTGAAACTTTGGGAAGATCCAATCTGCCTTGCTCCACCACATGCATACCGAGACAAGGCAATCGACCAATCAACAACCCCGCGCCTTCCCCACTAGTCTCCCGCGGTTTTAGCCGGCGAAGAAGGACGGGAATTAGGATAAACAAATCCGGAAATCTGTGTCCCTGGATAACCTTTTTTTTAAACATTACAGCAGGTTCATATACTCAACGTTGGCAAGAGGTAAATAAACGATATAATTTTTTGTTAATATTATTTAAGTATCTTTTAATCTAAGCAAACTAATTTGAGAGAAACTATAAATTAACAGTTGAACATGCTTGCAAATTATGCAAGTTGCAGTTTCACTGTCTGCATGTGGTGAAGACGTGGTGTTCGTGTGCGGAGTAGTTACATTTTCATTACGCGCGATCATCAATTTGTCAATAACTACGATGGAATGTAATAAAATTCTATCATGGCATGTTTGAAAATTCGAAGTGTGTAAAAGTAACTGGCTTTCAATGATGATAGAGGCCTAGTCTAGATCGACATACATGTACTGTAGATCTATATGTTGTGAACTTGTGACCAAAAGGCAAATGAAACGAACAAGTTCAGTGAAACTCAGCATCCCGAGATTGAGAATTGACTGAGATGCTGATGCTGATGATGTGTTGGATTCGTAGTTGAGAGTGAGACTTTTTGAATCTTGTGAAAGTCGAGTCTTGAAGACTTGAGTGACTTGAGAATTAGAAACATGAGATTAAGAAGATGAATTTCGGCCCAACTGAACTTTAGATCTAGTCTAGTCTAGTCTAGACTCTAGGCCTAGACCTAGACCCTAGTCAAATTTGAAGAAAATTTATTTTTCCGACTTGGTTATTGCTGATGTTGTATTTTCGTGACTTGTTTGTACTTTTTATTATTTTATTTTTTTATATAGAATTCAATAGACCTCATAAGTCAAGTGTTTGTTTTGAAAATGAACAGTCAGAGAAAAAGTTAACTTTAAAGTTTTAAACAAAAGAAGTAATAGACTAGGCCTACCGGTAAACACTTTTTTAACATTTAGGTCTAGAATCTAGACTCTAAAAAAGGCAATGGGCCTAGATCTACACAGTTTTGGGAAATTTTGACAATTGGGTGGATAGATCTAGTGATTCTTTACAATTTTGATAAATTTGGATGCCCCTGTAGATGAATTATAAGCACTAGAAAAATTAGCCCCTGAAACACTTCTGCTTTCGAGAAATATTGAATATGAAAATTTACCGGTTCTCCTGGTAAATTTTGATAAATTTCAATTAGCGCCTACTGCCGTACAATGGTAGCTGCGACCATGAAAATCTCAGAATAAGTAGTCTAGATGTGATATATATAATTTCCAAACGGGAATTGCTAATCGGTCGATTTTGGTCAAGAAACATCATTGTATAGCTTAATTAATATCTTGACCTTGAGAGGGAGCTATACAACATAACGAGTGTATTATTTACAATTTAATAACTTTAGACTCGATTTCTACTGTGACAACGATCAGTGAATATTATAGGATCGCATATGCTTCCAATATGTTGATTTGAACCAAATTCATGACCCCAGGCCATACCAAAACTTTGTATTACCTTTAAAGGTAATATAAAGTTTTGGGAAATTATGAAAATTGGGTGGATAGTGATTCTTTACAATTTGTATATAATCGGATGCCCCTGTGGATGTATTATAAGCACCAAAAATATTAGCCCCTAAAACGCTTTCGAGAAAAATTGAATATAAAAATTTACCGGTGCTCCCGGGAAATGTTGATAAATTTCAAATAGTGCCTACGGCCGTACAATGGTAGCTGCGACCCTGACAATTTCAGAATATGTAGTTGTGATATATACAGTGTAATTACCAAACGGGAATAGCTAATCGGTCGATTTTAGTCAAGATACATGTACATTGTTTCAGGGTTTAATTAATATCTTGACCTTGAGAGGGAGCTACAATGTATACAACATAAATAGTTTCATATTCATAATTTCATAACTTTAGACTCGATTTCAACCGTGACAACAATCACTCAATATAGTAGGCTCACATATGCTTCCAATATGTTCATTTAAACCAAATTCATGACCCCATACCAAAACTTTGTATATTACCTTTAAGGAATGTTTTTCACAGCAGTCAGCAGGAAAGAAACTCAGAATGTAGAATTGGAAAGATGAAAGGTTGAGGGAGGGAGAGAGAAAGACAGAAAAGAAAGTCTGACTACGAGTTTGAGTAGATCTAGACTCTAGTCTATATGAGTATGACAATGAATCTGATTTAATATTTAGAATAATTTGATCTGATACTAATACCATTGCCAATGACATGCAGCAATGATTTGGAGAGGTTTTCAGCCATATTGTTTGCAGATCACAGTCATCTCTAAGACTCTAGTGACATTATGGTCGTGGTTGTGCTTGTGAGTTGTGTCCATTTCAAATTGTTTGCAACTAGGCCTATGCATGTATTCATTTAGACATTAGGTACTGGGTGCCTGGCCTGGCCGGGTCACAGATTATGAGAATATCATTTCTTCACCTGTACTACTAGTTTTGTCTTTGAGAGAGACATGAGTGGCATGAGCAATCCTGTTTGTGATTGGTGGAATAGATGTCATGTGACCTGTGTCTTCCTGTCTGTCTGTCTGGCCGGCCTGGTTGGTTGGGTTTGATATTGCTCTGGTTCTGGTTTGATCATTTGTGCCATTCTGCTGAAGAGAGAGAAAGACGGACAGGAGCGAGTTTTTATCATTCTCTTCTCTAGTTTAGCTTCATTGTGAGTAAGAATATAAATTGCTAAATTGTTTCAACAAGGCGGCTGCCACAATACAATACTCTTTGAATAGGAGCTCTTTTTGGATTTATACATGATCAGATTGTAAATGAGGAACTCTTGATTTAAGTGACAGTTGTTGCTCATATCAAGCTCTTTTCAATTTCAGAGCTCTCTTCAAGATTATCAGAGCTGTTTTGGGGTTTCTCACACTAGCTCTATTTTTTTAAAAGCTCTTTTTGGGGGTATTCAAATTTTCAGTCAGAACTTTCCTACAGTTTTCAAAGCTCTTTTCAAGATAAACTGTTATTCAGAGCACTTTTTAGTTTACCAGATCGTTCTTCAAGTTTTTCATTGAGCTCTTCTCAAGTATCTTCAGAGCTCTTCTAATTCTTCAATTGCTAACCCACGTCCACCTGCATTTTTGCAACAATTTTGTTGATTCAATAATTCAGGGAAAACTCATTTATTTGAGGAGATCCAGGTAAAGAAAAAGAACATCTTTTATTTTAAAATCATTAGTAAAATGAATCTTGTGAGAAATTAATGAAGGGTCTTTTTTTACAAAAATTTTAGCCAATAAGAACTACCCGGTAAGAATATTGAAATGGTACAGAAATTGAAGTATTTGAGTAGCTGTGAGCAAATTGTAAAGATAAATTTGGTTGTATACAAAGGTTTATTAGACAGGGCTTAATGCTTGCTGTGAGCTCAAGAACCAAGTATTCTTGATGTTTTACTGATGACATGTTGCTTGCCAAGTTATTAATACGATTATTTTTTGATTTATTTTCTCCCTGTAGATCCAAGCAAAGATGGAGACTAGTACCAGTTTCTTTGGGACGGGCATGACGACAGCTGATCCCTCGATGGCGACGGGAGACGTTCTATGGATGTTGATCAGTGGGTTCATCATGTCTTTCATGTTGGCTTGTGGTCTAGGAGCTAATGATGTAGCTAACTCCTTTGCTACGTCTGTAGGTGCTAAGGTGCTGACCCTACCATGGGCTTGTGTGTTAGCTTCTATCTTTGAGACGGCTGGGGCGGTGTTGCTTGGTGCCAAGGTGTCGGATACGATCAGGAAAGGTATCTTTGATGTCGGTCTCTATGACGGTCAGGAAGAGGTCTTGATGCTTGGACAAGTGTGTGCCCTTGGAGGTGAGTTCTACATAAAACAAATGTTAATAGAATAAATATTCTGAACCCAGGTTCTGGCCTTTTTGTAAATATTATGTTATTATATAATACTCTCTTTTTATTTAGTGTAAAATACCAAAGCTTTGTATAAATCACAGAAACAATGAGCATTTAATGCTATTTTCTGGTCCGATTTATCCTTTTAATGTGAACAATTCACATTTTATTGTTATATTGATGTACTTTTTGTTTGGATACAAAACTTCAAACATTAATTTGAAAAATGTTTTACCTTTTATACAAAATTGTTTTTTTCTTTGATTGATGTATTAATTTTTTGTTCTGGAAACTGAGGCAGGATTGAACGAAATGAATAGAGGGAGGGGAGAGGGGTCATTGTTAACATTTTGGATTATCCAAGAAACAGTTTTAAATAAAACAACCTTTGGTTATTCTCCATATTCATTAAACCCTCTTTAGAAACCTCTTGTTAACATTGTGTCTTGAAACTCAACGTTGATAAAGAGAGAAAGATGAAATGAATGCTATGCACACTGTACACTTTCAAACTTGTTGACAAGCCTGAATGAATATGTTTGAATATATCATAAACATGTACTTATATTTTTGGGGCCCTTTAGCTCATTACATGAAAAGAAAGACAAGAAGAAAACAGAAGAAAAAAAATGTTGAATACCTTTATATTTTTTATTGTTTGCAAAATGGCTTGAGAAAACGAGATATGCCTATTTGCCATGATTCTAATCAAATTTGATCTTTTCTGTAGTGTTTGTTTTCTTTTTATAATATCATGCGGCTCATATTTATATTTGAGTTGCGTTACTTGCGTAGCCCTGAAATATCAAGGTCACCTTCAGGTTACTTTTTTGTCAAGTTGCAAGTCAGTGATATGGGTATACAGTGAAACCTGTCTATAAAGACCACCACCCAAGGGAGACAAGAAAAGTGGTCTCTTTAGGCAGGTGGTCTTTATGTGTAGGACTGGTACCTATAATAATAAATGATTGAATGAGAAACCATTTTCACAGGAAACAGAAAATATTGTCTTTGTAGACAGGTACATGTACTGTAGTCACTAAAGCTGGTTTGACCGTATTATACACTGTATGTACAGTATAAGGCTGCGACGGGTAGTCGAATGCTCGAGTACCCGCACGGTTGACAACTACTCGGGTACAATTTCTCGTACCCGAATTTTCGGCCGCAAAAAAAATAAATAAAAAAAAATTAAAAAATGTCCAGGCCCACGCTCACCCGTGCCAGGGAGAGCGGCAGCGGCTGGCATGGTACCGTCGGTAAAAATGTTTCCCAACTCGAGCACTGTCAAACTCACCTTTTAGAAACTGGGACCAAATGTCCAGATTTCTGTTTGGACTTGGGAGGAAAATGGATTATTCTGCCATCTTTGGTTTTTAAAACAGCATTGTTTACTGTTATTATTCTTATTAAATCAGCGCCTTCAACTGCAACTCAAAGTAAAATTGCATGCGTTTTTTGGGAGGGACCTGGGAAACTGCCGAGTGGTATGGTAGTGGCAAAAAAAAAAAAAAAATCATAAAATCAAAAAAATTAATTTTTTAAAAAAAAAATTATAAAAAAGCATGGCGTCCGAATATTTGAGTATTCGCTTGTGAGCCTGGGAGTGTACTCGGGTACCTCATTACACTGTTGTGCACAGCCTTAGTACAGTATATGAACAGGAGCATTAGACAGTCCATCTCTCACTGAAACAAATACAAACAGCAATGAGATAAACAACAACAACAACAAAAGGAGAACCCTGGTAAAAGGACAATAACAAATCTGAAATTTGTTTTTAACTTTGGACGTAAAAGAGCACCCACAGACCTGCCACGATTTTCAAAAAAAAAAAAAACATTTTTTTTTTTTTTTTTTTTTTTTAATTTTTTTTTAAAAATTAATATTTTGTGTGTGCGTCCTGGCAAAATGTCCATTCTGTCCTGTAAAGTATCCTACAAGCATCTCACATCGGCAATTTGGGGATGTTTATTGGTTCATCGAACACACCAGTCGTGACGAAATAATGCATATTCAACCAATGATCAATAAAAAAATTCTTCCTGTAGGTAGAAACTGTAAGAGGCATTGATCCGCGTAAAAATCCATGTTTATTTTCAAGAATACAACTTTTGTCAGTAAAATACAACTTTTGACACTAAAGAATACAGTTTTTGAACTCCAGAGGTTGGCAGGTCTGCACCCATGAATGAAAAGTAATTTTTATTTTTGGCTTGCAGGTGCTTGTATTTGGTTGCTGCTAGCTACATGGCTGAAGATGCCAGTCTCTGGAACACACAGCATTGTGGGAGCTATGCTGGGATTTCATCTTGTTGTCTTTCAGTTGGAAGGCATTGCTTGGAAACAATTTGGATTCATTGGTAAGTATTCTTTATCTCCTATCTTAGCCAAGCTACATTAAACAAAGATTGAAATAAAGAGAGAGAGAGGGAGAGGGAGAGGGGGGGGGGGGGGGGGGGGGGGGGGGAGTTGGAGGGGGAAGGGAGAGTTGGAGGGGGAGGGAGAGAGGGGGAGGGAGAGTTAGAAAGAGGGGGTGGGGTGACATAGATGAAGAGATGAAGAGGAAGATTGAGAAATGAAAATGACAAAAAAAAGAGAGAGATAGATTTCATTTTGAGTATTTACTCGAGTTGAAGCAGTAGAAAGATAAAATACCGGTAGACATATATAATAAATAACATAAATAAGTAAAATATTAACAGCAATTAGAATTAGGATGTTGGTTCAATTTCATTGAAACTCATTTAACTTCCAATTTTGAGATTTGTATTCCCTTGACATGATTTCTATTTTGTAATTTATTTTCCTTTCTAGAACTGTCTTTTAACTAAATGGAATTGGATTGTGCAAGATGTACTTTAACAAGAAATTAAATTGTAATTTAGATTCTTTTGTGAAAGGTTGTGAAAAGAACTCCTGTAGATAAAAAAAAGTATATTTTTGAGGTCCAATGGTGTTTGGCATGCATTGATTTTGTGATATGTTTGTATTTATTTATAGTTGGATCTTGGTTCTTATCACCGGTCATGTCTGGTTTCGTATCCAGTATCATCTTTGTCATCTACAGGAAGATTGTTATTGACAAGGTACGTATCATTAGTAATACGATTCGTTATTTGGAAGTATTTGTTTTCTTCTTCAAATCCTACATACAGTGTAATAACCCTAAAGTACTGAGCCTTGCTATAAATCCATCCTATTAAAAGAACCAAAACAAACATAAAAATAAAACAGTAACAAAAATGAAACACCACAAAAACAGACAAGAAATCAACAAAACAAACAAAACAAGCAAACGCACAAAAAGAGAGAGAAAAACAGGTAAGAAAAGAATAGAATACAGGAGGTGCATGAGAGACACTTGAAGAGGTTGAAAGCTTTGGCAAGCTGAGTGAAAAGGAAAATTGATGCAGGTTTGAAGAATTAGCCTCTGTATAATTAACTTGATTGGGATCTGAAACAAACAGTTGATCATTAATTCCATGAGGAATTTGTTTTTCCAAAAAGATTTCATAAGCTGCAGCTCTTAGAATCTTAGAACAGCGTAAGATTTTGTCACATTGCCGGACATGTATACCAGTACTTGAAATTGTCATGGCTATTGTTGTTTTTGCCATTTTCGTCATCACTACCTAACGTTTTGTTGAGCATTTCAAGAAAATAATAAACAGTTAATTAGCTTTTCATAATTTCTTTTTCTTTTCATAACACCCCTCTGTGAAGAAACGACAAAAAAAAAAAATCCCAAATAGGTGCAAAGCATGAATAGTTTGAGATTATCTGGTCTTGAATCTGTTGAATCATGGTTACGTTGTGTAATCTACAAGATGAGAAAGTTATTGTCGTGATTACAACATGCTGTATTGGTGTGTGTGCAGGTTGATTGTATCACATGGCTGTCACATGCAGTAAGAGAGCTGGCGAATATACCAGCTCCTTTTGCTTTCAGTCTGTTCAACCGTGTCCGCGTATGTCTTGGTGAGCTGACTTCAAATCTGCTGTAACAAAGTGACAAAAGCCTGTTAGACTGCGCATCTCTTAATCTTACAATGCACAGACAGATAATTACACAATGGCCTTGCTTAGCATGGGACAGTCACTCACTATTTCTTTTCACCTCTATGTGTTATTGACTTGTTTGTACAATGAGTTTTATATCTCACTGCAGTTTCGTTGAGATTAAACTAGGTTACTGCATCGTGTGTGAACAAAAATTTACTGAAATTAGATTGTGTGGGGAAAGGTGCGCAATCTTCAAGGCCTTGAAGCAGCACTTTTCTTGGAAGAAGAAGAAGGGGTTATTGGTCTCCACAAAATAAAATCAATGTTTTTTAAAGAAATTGTATTTCTTAGAGATCATAGTATGAGTACTTAAATTTTGTTTAATTTGTTACCTCACTGGTACCTCACTGGTAATAAGGAGACAAGTTTGAGTAGAAGATAAACATACACATATACAGATGGTCATATAAAATTTTTCTCTCTGAAGAAATATTTTGATTATGCTAAACTCGTCGCGGATGGGGGGGGGGGGGGGGTTCATCTCATGGGTCCAGATCTCCTACCCTATTTTTTGGTTGTCATTTTGTGAGATTTCCACCTTTTTCTTTGCTTCCTTTCTTTTTTTCTGTTACTTTTTTGTTTGTTTCATACTTTTTCAAAATTGAACCCCCTATCTCTGTTTAATACAATAACCTGAATAACTTTACACCTGTAAAGTGTAGTGACTTGGTATGAATTGAGCAAGTAGTGTTAGGGAGGGTTCATGTAATGGTGAAGCATATCAAATTTGGAATGCTATGACCTTTAAAACAAGATCCATCTTTGTTTACCACTGGAAAGGCCAATCATTTAGTTTACTGCTCCAACCCATGGATCATTAAAGGTACAATGTAATGTCTCTGAACCTTTATGTTTTATAAGCAGTTCAAATATGATGGGAAACAAGTCTGTATGGGGTGACAGTGTTGTTGTGGCCGGTTTTCATCAGACAGAAGTCGCAAAATAACCCGCTATTTTTAACTAGCCCGATCTCAAATTAGCCCGATCTCAAATTAGCCATCAATGTAATTGGCATCTTCATCAGCCTGCAGTTGCAATTAGCGGGCTATTTGGTCGAGAAAATATTCCAAGAAATATTGGTCTTGTTTTCAAAATAGCCCCCTAGTTTGTGATGAGCGTATTGGTCTGGTGAGGACGCAATTTCCCTAATTCCAAGCTCTGGGAAAATATCCTGGGTCTGAAAATAGCGGGTTTAATATTTTGCAACTTTGGTTTGATGAGGACAGGCCTCTAGTTACATGTTCATGATGGCTCTGGTACTGCAGATAAAAGCCTTGTTCAGAGATGCTGATGCAGCAAAACCGCTGCATTTTGTTCTGTTGTGACGTAAAGTGCAATACTCATCACAATCCTGTATTCTATAACACAGAGCCCAGTATGGACCTTTGTTGCCATTCAATTACATGTAAACAAACTGTAGCAGGTTGGGAGGTGGGGGGGGGGGGAACTGCACCATATCTAAAGGAGCCTAATTTGTAATGTTCAGCCCTGATTGCTGTACAGACAGAGTTCTTGTTATTCTCATTGTAAAGCAATTTGTCAGTGTTTCCTTACCCATCGTGGATCATATTTTTGTAAGACATTTAGTTAGATTTTTCTAACACTCTTCAGAAAAATCAACAATGCAACTACTTCTGTGACCATTTCAAATGTGTTTACCTTTAACATACATGTCGCTCATACACAATGGCAGCTTGATGTGAGACTAGGCTATCAACGATACATGTGATGTAATACCTTAGTCACAAGGTCATACAGACGCTAACCAACCAGTAAAATGTACACACTCTTTGCTAATGTCTGAATCATGATAATGCAATTTTTTTTTATTGGTTTATTATCAGTCTGTTATTACTGAGATTGGTATTACAGGCAGCATTACGCCAATGAGAACGATACATGTGTGCATTGAGAAGGGAATTCATATGATGGGTTTGTGACGTTTTGTGTAGAGGTCGGGGCTCATATTCGTGTGCCTTGCTTTACTAAGCCTGGCTGTCGAATAAGCTTGTACTATATGTACATGTATAAGCTTTGTAATTTGTTGACAACTACATGTAGCTCAGCAAAGTTCTAAGTATATGGGCCATGGTGGAAAAGTTGAAAGATAAATCCTTAGGCAAGTCTGAATAAACAACTTTTCAAAATTTATCAGGGCTCAGTACTACTTGACTGTTACTTTCTTTTTTAATAGGGGGTCTGAAAAAAGGTAGGGTTTGTGAGCTTGTGCTCCCTTCAAAAATGTCAACTAAACGAGTTGATAGTTGAACTTCTGAAGCATATTAGGGGTCTGAATTCCACATTATGGGGTCATGGGTTTAATACAGACCCATGTAATTGTTGAGCTTCTGCTTCAAACTTGATAACAGATTCAAACTATCTTGACCTTATATACCGGGCATGGTGGCTCAGTGGTTAGAGCGCCCGCCTCATGAACAGGAGGTCTTGGGTTCGAATCCCGGCCGAGTCATACCAAAGACTTATAACAATGGGACCTTCTGCCTTCTAGCTAGGTGCTCAGCATATTAGATTGGAGAAGGGTAGTAATAACATATTATGTTATGCAGGGTCCGCTGGAAGAGCAGTTTCATAACTGAAGTGGCTACCCTGGGTAAATAAAACATTATTATTATATTATTTCTCACAAAATGGAATTCAATCACTCTCAAAGTAAGCTTTAAGCCTGAATACAAAACTTTAGAACTACTTTAATATGATTTTGTGTTTAAATGATTGTTTAACTTGATTTGATTACAGGAGAATCCCCTTGAGCCTGGTCTGAGAGTTCTTCCGTTCTTCTATGCTCTTGTTCTCATCCTCAACTGTATATCAATCTTCATTGATGGACCTGAAAGTAAGTTGGTCTTGTTCTAGTCAGTGACCGTAGATCATTACAGCCTTCAAGGGATCCGGTAACTTTGTCTCAGATTCTCAAACAAATCCTTGATTTAGCTCATGCTGCAATGATAATTATAAACCTTTAGGTCAGTCAGGCACCCCACGACTTTTACGAGCCTGTTTGATTATCAAGATATTTATGATTGAAAAACCGAAATCAAATTTTGCGTTTGCCAAACAGCTTTCATAACACTACAGTCTATTGGGGAAAACGAGTATGGTAAAACAGGTCACTAAAAGATTTTTTACTTTTTTGAGGCACTTCTTGATCATTTTGAAGCACAATTTTCTTTGGGCTTAATATTCAACCATATTACAGACACTGATAACACGTACATGTAGGGCCGCGTATCTCAGATTTATCGTTGTTAAACGATTCCTTTAAAGGTCCTTTAAATGTCCCATTTGCAGGTCAAACAAAATAAAAAGGTTAAATTCCAACAGCAATTGAAAGACAATAGTTATTTAGAACTTACCTCAAAACGAAAGCATTTGAAAATGGCTTTTAGTCGGAAAATAACGACCATTAGTTGTCAAATCTACTAAAGTGATTGCGATCACCTAAGTAATAGTCTGAATTTCAGACCATTGTACCGCATGGTCGTACGTTATGTGCTGCACAAAGATTCAGTCAGTTTAATTTTGGCCATCACAAGAAGTGGGTTATTGATGTAGACAAATGCTCATGTACCCTTTACAACTCATTTCATGTACATGTATGTTATTACCAAAGGAAAACAAATGTCAGTCAGTCACTCAATAGTGTCTGACAGCAAAGTCTAGAATATAAACGGGTTTCCTTGCATAATTTGAATACTAGGACACTGCTAATGTTAAAATTTCACAGATAGGATTACAGTTAATTGTAAAAAAGGAATTATGAACAAAGCTTGTTATGCAGTTTGTTTGGTTCCATCACAATCATGGAACATAATTATTTTGTTTTCTGTTTTTGTTTCCAGTGCTGTATCTTCATGTCATCCCAGTATGGGGGGTCATGATTCTGAGTTTTGGAGTTGGTATCATAACTGGTCTTATCGTCTTCTTCTTCTTGGTACCAAGGTGGAGGAAACAACTTCAAGGTACAGTTTGTAACAGCTTCGAGACGTATTATTTTAATCTTTTGATCCAGAATGTTCTTAATTGTACATGAATCACTGTAGTAAGATTTGAGTCTATTTCTGTTGTAGTACATTTTGCCATTCATGAATAAAAGCAATTTAATAAAAACAAAAAATGATCATTGAAGTCTGTAAATTGGCAATGCAGAGAGAGTGATTATTGTAATCCCTTTTTTCATGTACCAATTCAATTGGCAATTTGTTGATTTTTTGAAATTCTCATTTTTAAACATTTTATGTTTTTAAACAATGATAGATGTAAATTACAGATTTTTGTTGCCAATGTTGAGGAGGAAGAGCCAACCTTTAGACAGCTCTATGGGTTAGAACTTATCTAACATTCTGCAGTGTGAGTTTGGACTTAGATCTATAAATTAAAAGGTTTATTGATAAAAAGCAAACATTTTTGCCTCGAAGCTTAAATTGCAATAATTCTACAATGATCAAAGTCTGTACTATAATTGGTATTCAGACGTGACAAAAGAGCTAATGATCAAGTTATATTTTGTATCATATATGTCTCAATTTTTTTAATTTCTATGTTATTCAGGCGTGACTAAAATAATTAATGAACAAGCAATACTTTGTATCAACCCGGTATGTCTCGATAATGTTGATCATGTTTTATTTCTATGGTAAGCAGACGTGACTAAAAGAACTTTAATAAACAAATAATATTTTGTAACATATGTCTCGATATGTTTTATCCATATTCTGCTATGTGCCTTACCTATATCCTTGTTATTCTCTTCTTTTTGTATATATTGTGTACAAACAAAAGCCAGTTCAGCACAGTTCAACAGATAATTGTTGACATCACATCACGTCCCAAATAAGCCAATCAAATTGGATGACTGCTGCTCAGATGATTTTATGTATCACTATAAACTCTATAAAAAAAAAAATACACATTCTAATAGATGTAACATAAGAAATCTTTGGAACATAAAGATGCTCTTATTTTAGAGGAAGGTGACATTGTGTGACACGAAAGCAAGTACATGTAGATGTCATTGGCCTAACCCACTTACAAACATACAGGGCTCTCTTTCAGCCACCATTGAACAGTATATATTATCTACAAAAAAATTCTGAAATTTTCCATTAAAGGGATCTGGTAACTTTGTCTCAGATTCTGAAATAAAATTCTAGATTTAGCTCATGCTGCAAGTATAATTATAAACCTTTAGGTAAGTCAGGAACCCCACAACTTTTACAAGCCGATCGCCTGTCTGATTATCAAGATATTTATGATTGTAATTTCAAATTTTGAAAACCGTTCGCTGAACGGTTTTCATAACACTACAGTCTATTGGAGAAAACGAGTATGGTAAAACCAGTCACTCAAAGATTTTTACTTTTTTGAGGCACTTCTTGATCATTTTGAAGCGCAATTTTTTTAGGGCTTCAATATTACACCATATTTGAGACAATGATAACATGTAGGGCCGTGTATCTCAGATTTAACATTGTTAAACGATCCCTTTAAAGCATGCTTGTGTCTTGATGCTACTTTTGTTTTGTTTAGTAGGTAGTGATGTATTTGCCCTGTGAAAAGAGGGATTCTGTGTCGCTTGAATCTCCTGCAGTATTGTATGTTTTTCACCTAATGTATATTGATGATTATTTCTTTATGTAGTTTTATCCGAGACATCAACGTATACGCGCAGTGATGACCTACAGGAGGTCAAAATGGACACAGATGTTAAAAGTAAGTCTCACAAGGGTTTAACTTTCTTTTAAAATGAATACAAAATTAAACCAGAGGTGTGAGCAGTTTCACTCTGAAAAGTTTTAAACTACCTCTGACATAGCTCCGGAAGTCTCAACAAGAGCTTTAGAACTTATGACCCCAAAAAAGGAAGAAAAAAGAAAGAAAAACCACATCAAATTTGAAAGGGAATCTCATTTTCATGCAGCAAAATAACCAACAAACCACTAGTATTTGTTAGTATTAGCATCAGTTTGTACTGTAGCTTAGACCCCAAACCAGTCTCAAGCTTTAATCTGTTTTCATTTGTTTTATGTAAAGACTTTCAAGTGTTAATCTTGTTTGTCTCTGCATGTAGACCACTTCAAAGTAGGTGTTTACTTAACCCTAATAGGGCCGGGCTATTTGAAGTCTTAGTAGGGCCGGGGGGGGCCATTATGGCCCCCCCCCTTAAGATCTCGGCCGCGAAGCGGCCGATCGCCGCGAAAATTTGCATGCATGTCAAGTAAAGTGTAAAGAATAATATGATAATTTCAATTTTTTGAAAAATTCACTCATTTGCATATGTATGGTAATTTATGCAAATAAAGTCATAAAAATCACATTTTTACCCATAAATCATATATTATTCATATTTAAGCATTCTTTTTCACTAGATATATTCATTAGACCATTCTGAATAATAATACGACAAAAAATTTGGAAGAGCCAGCTTATTTCTTATGTTATCCCTTGTTTTGATAATTTCTTATGTATTTCATTGTTTTTTTAACTTATGTATTTCATTGTTTTTGTTGTTTTATTTCATCTTTTACTACAATTCAACTATTTTGACTCCCAAAAAAACCACCTAAACTTTAATCAAGACCCAATAACCCATGTTTGATCTGTTTTTAGGAAAAATGACTTTTCCATACGTTTTGTACACAAATCACGAAAATGAGCGATTTTCAGGCTGACATGCAAGGACAAAAGGTCACGTGACCTTGTAACCGTAGGTCCGATTTTCAAAAAAATTATTTTAAAAGTTGCGCAAGGCTTGAAAGAAAAAAGTCAGCGAGCGGCGGGGCGCCATCCACATGCGTTCCTGAGCAATCAGAAAAATTGTGGAGGGGGGGGGGGCCATAATGGCCCCCCCCCCCCCCCCCCCCCCCCCCCGGCCTTATTAGGGTTAAAGCCTATAGATCTGCACTAGTTTGGCCAGGAGGAATTAGACCTTCCTGGCAAGTGGTTATCTCTTCAAATCAGCTCTCAATTAACATAAGAAAAAGGGGACCATGGGGGTCCAATGGGTACCGCTTAGGCATTGTTGGCTATATAGAGGGGGCAAGTAGAAAAAAGTAGTGTCGTCCCCCTTTGAAATCAACATTGGAAAGATATGATTAGAGTTTGCTATCATAGAGCGAGTGAGTCATGAAATAAGGATCACATTTATTTTATAGTAAGAGGTGTTTTTTGTCACTCTTGCAATAAATGATCCAACTTCAACCTACATGTACATGTATATTTATGACAATGTCTAGGTATGAGATTATTATTACCTAAACATGCTCTACTAAACCATAGTTTTACGAGGTTAAAGACCTGTGCCGTCATCGTAACTGCTGCAAATATGACCCCTGTTGACCCCTAATTTGAAGGGGTTAGGAAGTTGTGGGTTTAATTTGCTTTTGTGCTATAATGAAAGGGTAAAAAAAATTATTCCTTTATATTTGTATTCTACATTCATTCAGTTTTCCATTCATATCAAGTTGTATTTTCATCAGACATAGGATCTTTAAGTTTATCAAGGTAGCAGATGGTAATACATGTGAAGATCCCCTCAGACAATATAAGCACTTCAAGAAGCTTCAAGAAACATAAGGCGCGTCTTCATCATCTCCAGATTGCCAATTAGCCCGCTATTTCTGATTTGGGAAATAATCCCGAAGTTACAAATTGCGTCTTCATCAGTTCGAGATTCGACCTTGAAACTCGACCTTGAGAAATTAGCTTGAGATGTTTGCTATTTCTGCTTTGGGAAATAATCCCGAAGTTACAAATTGCGTCTTCATCAGTTCGAGCTTCGACCTCGAAACTTGAAACTCGACCTTGAGAAATTAGCTCGAGATATTTTGCTCAGCGATTGCGCAAAGTGCAAGTCTTCGGTCTGGTGAAGACGCACAGGACAAATAGCGGGATATTTTGCCAAATAGTGGATATTTTGCAAACTATCCCATGATATCTTGAGATGACAATCCCAACCAAATATCCTGCTAATTGCAACCTTGGTCTGATGAAGACGCAAATTAGCTGGATAGTTTGCGATCGGGATAGTTCAAATAGCGGGATATTTGGCAATCTCGAGCTAGTGAAAACAGGCCTATAGATTGATCGTTAAGACTTCAAAGAGATTCTGCTTACAGATTGCTGCTTTAATTATTTGTTTGTAGGTAGACACTTATCAGTTCCAAAGAACAAGCCTCTTTGTGTGCTTTGTAAGCTTACTGGGATTTGTTGATATAGACTTGAATGTAAATGATAATGATTAGTCTAGTCCTGTGATAACAGACTGGTATAAACACATCGTTTTTCTATTAGTAATACTCAAACAAGTTTAAAGAAAGGTGGAGAAGAAAAGAAAAAAAGAGAGCATATTGCTGTTCACCTTATAAATGCTTTAAATGGCTACTTTCTAAACAATATTTCTGCTGATTGGGGGTTTGAATGGGTTGAAACTCTGAACATAAAATGTCCTTGCAAATTATGAAGCAGATTTTTATCTTGATTAGCTAGATTACACATGAAAGATGTGTAATTTTTGTTGAGATATATATATATATCTTAATACAAACAGATATAGTGATATGCTAAGGGTTGTTTTGTTGATATATCTTAAAACAAACGGGTGAAGTGATTATGCTATTAAGGGTTGTTGTGTGTACATCTAATTCTTTTTTCTTTCCCCACTTGTTTGTTTACCGGTAGTTTCATGTAAAATGGACTTATTTTGCTGCAATATTTTGTTATTTACTTATTTATTCATTTATATATTTTATTTATTTATATATTTTTATTATTATTATTATTATTTGTATTATTATTATTATTATTTGTATTATTATTATTATTATTTTTATATATTTTATTTATTTATATATTTTTATTATTATTATTATTTGTATTATTATTATTATTATTTTTTACTGTGTATGAGGATTTATTGTGTAATGGTATATGAGTTTGGTGACACAGGAAAGTGACAAATCTAAGTTTGTTTGGTAAACTCTCTTTGTGATCTTTTCTTTGGTGTAGTACCTCTGTCAGATGAAGGTATTGATGTTTGTTTGGTTAACTCTTCTTGTCCTTTTCTTTGTTGTAGTACCCCTGTCAGATGAAGGTATTGATGTTGAGATAGTGGATGGGAAGATGAAGGAAGAGAATGAAGCTGCTGTTCCAGTGGAGCAAGATAGTATGATTAGTTCAGGTGAGTCTTCTCATTGTGTAGAGCTAGGATGGTGTTTATTCCAGGCATGTTCATTTTCCTATTTATATCGGTTCCTGATTTTTGTTATGCCTCCGCTACAAAGTAGCCGGATCAAAGTATTGGGTCAAAGTATTTAATACATGGAGTGTTAGGTGTTGTGGGGTCAATATGACTGTTATAATATCTCTTGATGGGTACAGCTAGGCAGCAAATTGTATTTTTTCTAATTGCATGACTAGTGATCAACCTCGGTATCATTAATTCTTGTCGTGTCTGTTTTAGGTCCTTCGTCAATGACCAGCTCGCCTGATACCAAGCACTGCACTCGCTTTGGAAAGCTCAATACTGGCAAATGGAAGCGGTTGCTAAGCAAAGATTCTACTGAAGGAGAGAGTAGGCAAGAATCAGAAGCCTGGAAGAGTGTGAAAGACCATCCGGTGGTTGCTAAGCTATGCACTCCTCTACAGATCTTATCCGCCATCTTTGCTGCATTCGCACATGGTGGCAACGATGTTAGGTAACTATCAAATCATTATAGTTATGATGAAATGTCTGTCTGTCATCTAGTTTACTAAGCTGTATTTGCCTCATTTGCACATGAAATGATGTTAGGTAACAAATGATTAAAGGATTCTTTTTCAAATATCCAGATACCGTAGAAAAAAACAAACACTTGAGGGAAAATGCACACAAAACACAGATGGCATATTTGTCTTAAAATTAGCTCTTCAGATCAGTTTAACGAGCCATTGTCAAGTGATTGAAATAAACAATTTCTCTGCATTCTTCATAGAGTTTTATCTTAAGGTTTATACAATTTTTGTGTAAAAAATGTAATGAAATAGTGAAAGTTAAAAAAACAGTAGTCCATGGGGGTGTTTTACAAAGACTAAAATCAACTTCAGGTTACACTTGACTATGGCAGGCCATTCATGCCGCTGTTTGCTCTCACCATAATCTTTGGATAAAATTTTTTCCTTCAATAATGAATCATCAAAAGACATAATTTCTGTAGATCTGTGACCATGATTGGTACGTTCCTTGAAAGAAAAATACCAGGAAATGGTGAGAGCAAAAAGTAGTCTTTGTGAAACGCTCCCCATATTGAAGATGAGTGATTTGTTTTGTCCTTTGCAAGTTGTTGCTTTGAGCACGTATGATTTTATTCTCCCTTGTATCTTGCAGCAATGCCATTGGTCCCTTGGTAGCATTGTGGACTATCTATGCGAACGGTAACGTAGACCAGAAGTCTGGAACACCTATATGGATCCTGGTCTACGGGGGTGCAGGGATTACCATTGGTCTATGGTTGCTAGGACGGAGGGTCATTGAGACTGTAGGATCTAACCTTACACCTATAACACCATCAAGGTAACCGTAGCAACTGTTTTATCTGTTTCCTGTAAGCTTAACTGCAAATTGTCGGGTTTGGCAGTATTCCAACCCAAATCCATTAGAGGCATATATCAAGGATGCCAATTTTCCGGCAATTGCCGGAATTCCGGCTTTTTTATGTTTTGGGTGTCAAATTCAGGCCTTTTAAATTTCTTTCTACCCTTCTCTTCAACTTGGAAGAGCATCAGATGTGTGTGTGTGTGTGTGTGTGTAATTGGGTTTACAGATATAGACGTGTATCAATCAGACGTGATATGAACCAGAAAAAAAACAGGAATAGCTAGCGTGCAGCAAGCTGAATCTAAGCGAATTCTATGCACAGCTAGTATAAGCTGTGTTTGAATGTTCATCACCGCTAATGGGACTTAAGATTTTGTGGACACTTATTGTTAGTTATTGTGCATAAACCAACTGTGAATGTTTATTTGGATTAACCTGAACTATTGTCTGTGGGACATTTAGAAACATTGTTTTTGATTGTACGACTACATTTCGGCATTCAGAGTTCAGTACACATGCCAATTTATTTGGAGATCAAAATTTGTTTGTGTTGTAATGCATGCATAGCCTAGCGGTTATTTCTTTACTCTTCCTTCCTGAGAGTGTATGATAATCAATATATTGACTTTGTATCGTTTTGTTTTGATTGCAGTGGGTTTAGTATAGAGCTAGGAGCCGCTGCTACTGTTCTGCTAGCATCTAACATTGGTATACCTATCAGCACAACCCACTGCAAGGTAGGATCAGTCGTAGCTATCGGGAAGGTGAGATCTGCAGCGACGGTGCAATGGCGTCTGTTTATAAACATCATCATCGCATGGATAGTGACTGTTCCTGCTACAGCTGCCATTAGTGCAGCGCTCATGGCAGGCCTACTAAGAGTCTTATAATGATACGTCAATCCTAGACTATAGATCCAGGTCTAGACCGTGATCTGGATTGAACTACCACTGCTGGCCAGCTTACATCGAGAGTCTTATATTGATACATTACACATCAGTGGCTACACAATGGATCCAGGTCTACTTCTGGAGTAGTAGACCCTGTCTTGGATTTTAACTGGTCCTACGACTTCTTGACAGACTGTGTGCTGCCCTTCTGTGCTGCTTTCTCAGTGTTTTACAATGATACACCAAACATCACAGAGACACAATGGATCGAGTGATGGCCTACTGAAGAAGGTCTGGACTCTATAAGTCCAGACCTCACAGTGATAGGCTTTAGTTTATGTGGGCTTTTTCAGATCCAGGATCTAGGATCACAGGTTCAATGTGGACGATGGACTTTGTGTGCGTCTTGCTCAACTTACCTGACAGTGTTGGTAGAGGGATTGAGATTGCATCTGATGGCTGAAGATGTATTGAATTACTTGACCCTTTTCCATCCTGACACTTGTCCTTAATAACCCCTTGTATGCCACCAAGTTTCCCATTCCCAAATGAGTCTTCCCTGTTGACTTGTAATGATTGTTTCATTGTTAAATTGGCCATTAATATCTTCTATTTTTAAAGATAGGATTGTTGTGTAGTGCTTTATTCAATTGAATTTCAGATTACCTGTGAGTTCAAACACTTGCCTGCCTCCAAAAGGATACAATTTTAATTTTATTTGTTTCTATCCAAGCTGGATGTATTTTAACTAGGAAGAATTCATTCATGCAGCACCATAATTACATCTAGCTTAAGTTAAAGCTATTTGGAAGCGTCTAGGTAGTCACTAACAGATGTTAACTTAATAGAAACCTGTCTATTACTCTCCTACATGTATGTGGTCATTCAAGGTTTAAATGTGTTAATCTTGACTACTTCTTTTAATGTTTGGACGTGTCTTCTATGTTTTTTAGGTTTTATACTGGCCTGTCTGAAACTACTATGCTGCAACTAAAGTTTGACTTGCTGGTTTTTTTGCTGCCATTTTGAATGTATAGAAAACAAACCCAAGATTGTATATTTTGAAGCGTTTACAGGAAAGATTATGTGCTACGTGTATATTAAGAGGCCTGAGAATTATTTTTGTTAATGGCTCGTCCAGTTTTGAATGATTCATTCCCTAATTGATCTCCTGAAGTCTGTATGGATAAGGTATGGCTGACTGTTACAGGTGCTGTGACACCAATCAAAGCTATTGAATTGAATTAAAAAGGCTTTTTGATAAAATATTCAAAGTCAAAGCTGATACATCTTTAATTTACAAATAAAAATGCAACATTTAAGATACATGCAAAGAGCATGATGCAAAATAGGCAAATACAAAATTTAGACATTCAGTAGTGAAATTGATATGAAAGGAGTAGAATGAAAAAGGAACAGAAAATGAAAGAAAAGAAATGAAAAAAGAATAAAAGGAAGGACACATGGTTGATAGTGAAGTAAGAGTTTACAATTAATATTTTTGTAAGACCAGTTATAAAATTCTGTAAACGAGTACAAATTCAGAAATGAAACCGATTTAGACCAGTGTAACAAATTTAGACACCTTTTTAATTAACGAAATAGCCTTGTCAATAAAAGCTTTGAAATTCAGTTTTCAGTAGGACTACTGTATCGTAATGTATGGCCTGTTCAATCTCACATTTAGGAGACCAATTTTAGAATGATGTCAACTGGCAATTTTGGCTGAGAAATACACATGTACTGTAGATACATTGTAGTTATGGTATAAAAAGTTGACTAAAAAATAATTTATGTTTGTTGTAAGTTTGTAGATTTCAAAGCTCAGTTTTGACCATAGATGTAACACCTGATAACGAAATGAACCTCAAGTTTTCATGTATATAATGGCTGACTGAAAAGTGATTGTAAATAATAGATATATTTGTATTCTAGATACAATACGATGTAAGCCCTGTTTTGGACAAGTAAGATGAGATGTGGATTTATAAGTTGTGAGCTTTTGTAAAAAGCTTTGGGCAAGTATTGAATCCAATGACCGGGGTAATAGTATATCTGTAAAGCGCTTCGAGACATTTGTATTGAAGCGCTATAAAAAGCAGAATATTATATTATTTGGTAAAATCAAGACAGGAATTTGTGCTGTTAGATACTCCACTGTCTTCAAAATATGATTTAACATGCATAGAAAAGGGGAAATTAGTTGAGGGGGGGGGGGGGGGGCATACTTTTCTTTCAACCCTGCACAACCCCTTGAAGCCCCTCTGCACTACTTATACCTACTTGCGCCCTCTATATAGCAGTCAATGCCTAAGCGCTGACCATTGGTCCCCCATGCTCCTCTCTTTCTTACGTTAATTGAGAGCGGATTTTATGACATAGCCACCTGTCACAGTCAGTGACCACCCTGGGAGGTCTAATCCCTCCTGGCCAAACCAGTGCAGAGGGGCTTTAAATAAACTCCCCTGGTTGAGGATGATTTACATGGGGATTAGTTTACTAACTGGAAATAAACCAATGATACCTCACCGTACCATTCTGTGGAACGTCTGTCTGTGTTAAGTGTGATAATGTATATGGTATGATTGTGATATTCAATACAATCCTTCCAAAAGAATTGGATAACAGACTTTATTTTTACTTTGTTAGTAGTTTAGTTAGTTGCATGTGGATTGATTTTTGTGCAGTTTATTTGTACATTTTTTTTATGATAAGCATGATGCGGTAAGAAGGAACTTCATTGTTTCAAATTTCTTTGATTTTATACTTTTAGTAGATAACTATCAAACATTATAATTCTATTATGCTGCAGAGCTTTTTTCTTCTTCTTGGTATGGGATGAAAATAACTGTTTTAATTTCTTCATTGTATTATGTTTTACATTGATTAATATATTGCCTATGAGAATCACACTATTACTGTGACCTTTGACCTTTGACCTTTACAGTGCACATTGCCATGGACATGCTGTACTTGGCACATTATGTATTACATCATATATACCCTGCCGCTGCGCCTCATGAGATGCATTTACATAAATACATGTATATTTTGTGATGATTTGAGACAACAGGCAATCTTTTGTACATTCCTACAGCTGTGATCAAACACGATGCGGTAAATCGCCTCATAAGAATAAAAACGTGATGGGTAATGAAATGGCATTTATAGGGCTTGAGGAAAATGGTGCGTGAAAAGGTCCACAAGTACCCACTTAAGTTTGTTTCATATGATACAAGAATGTCTAGTGCTCCTTGGCTTATATCTCATTTTATTGTGCTGATGTGCAGGGAATAATTTTCCTGGTATCGCATCGCAATTTGCTATGCATTTTTGCATGACTGCTATACAAAATATCATTTGTGTAGCAGTTTTCTTCCATAGAAATGTACAGAATTTCATTTGAAATATTTATCCATCGGCTGAAATTGCTAATCAAAAAATTTGAGGAAAATTATTCCCTGATGTGTTACTATGTTCGTTCATTTGCTTTATTTTCAGGTGGTTAATGGTATTATGTGTGAATGAGGCTCGATGAGGACTGTCCCTCCATTGTATATATAACATGTATGTACATGGGATTCTCAAGAATTGAGAGATTCTAGCTGATTACCAAATATTTGATCAGTCCATGAAATATTCTAATGAAATACTGATATAGGAATGAATATAGTACTATGCATCAAGTACTATGTTTTTATCTGTATGTCTATGAGAAGTCATATGCTAAAGTCATGTGTTGTTTTAATAAGGACAGTTCTGAATCTGTTTGTTTTTTTAGTTACCAAATTATTTGAATTTGAATGAAGGTAATTGCCAGTTGTACAACATTATGGTTTACATGTTCAATCACCATAGCTCTTGATAGCCCAGACATAGCATTACATAGCATTACACCAAGCAGTATAGATAGGATGAGAAATGGATGGAAGAGAACAAATGTGTTGTTGACTCCTTCAAGTACAGGCTTATCTTCTTGGTACAGTATTACCGTGTGTATATCCATCTTGTATATAATGCAGCATGAGAGCTTTCTATAAATAAAGTTGTTTTGACGGACCATTTGATGAGTTGAGCAACCCATTCGGGTACTGTACATTCTATGGTGAATTGAACAATTTCAATAAGTTTGTAAAGAGCAGATCAAAATACTGGTAATTTTACTGTTGGTGGTCACTGTCTTCGCGCAAGCAATCAGACCAGTTAATGTACCGTCATTTGAAGAATGTTTTTTCTTCTTGAGTAATCAGTATTACTTCACTGAATGCAGCATTACTGCTTTGATTCATACCTCGTCACACAATCATCATTTAGTGTAAACTTTTTATTTTGTCTAGAGCCCATGACACACTATACGATCTAACTGGGATCCAATTTGTGAAGAAATTGCAAGATATTAGGTAAATAGATAATGTATCTTTCTGATTGGGTTCGGTTGTAGAGATATGAGCACTTACTTTGACAATAGGGACTTTTAGATTTGCGTGGACCGATACGTGTGACGTCCATTCAAGGCAGTGCATTAAAAGGACGTCGATCGTAGCAATCCCCATTGTCTTTGTGCGAATCTAAAAGTCCCTATTATCGTCCCTATTGGGTATTGTCTTCCTTTCAGCTTAAGGAGAGACCAATTAGGGACTACACCCTGTAGGTACTCTGACATCACACAGATGTGCAGGTGATATTAGACCTCACCAGATATCCCACATTATCATGCAAGAATGGTTGTGCTATTCTATTTCTATCTGAAGCTAATCCTTGAATCAGAGAATTTACCTATTAATAAGGTAAAATCTAATTGCAATTGTTCATTTGATCACGTCATTTGATGACGTCATGGGATCGCAGTTAGATTGTATAGTGTGTAGTGGACTTGTTGTACAGAGAGTTTTATATGAATTGATGATGCATGCTTCTATCACAGAAAATAAAAATCTGTTTCATACAACCAACTCTAGTTTACTCTTTATGTGACTGTCTACTTATTTATTCGATTAGGAGGAGTGAATCACATTTTCTTTGTAATTTTTTTTAATTGCTATATTGATAATATTTGACAAATTGCTTGGGTCAATGAAATTTCCCTTATTTTAATTTTATTTTTTAAGCAATATATTGCAGGATCTGATGTTTTTATCAAAGCAGATAAAAACTGAAATACTGAATTGAATATGTCAATGCTCTAATTGAAATACATGTATTATTATATCAATGTACAAAAACAAAACAAATTTAAAAACATGAAGAGAAAACAATGCAAAGAACTGGGACCAGTGAAACCACCTTGTTATAATGACAGCTAGTCACAATAGTATTCTCTAGGATTCTGTTTAATTCAATTCTCGAGTCATTTTTAATATTCACATTTTAATAAAAAGAACAATGGTAGTGACAATAGCATATATGTTGAAGACAAAAATAAAAACAGAATCAAATTCAAATACGGGTTGGATTTGCGAAGGCGACAGGCCTTATCAATGGCAAACCCCATTATCCCCCAACAAATGAATAATATAAAACAGAAAAAGAAACAAAAAACAGCATTACAAATTTCTAAAAGGCAAAAGAACTAGCTATCAAATGGGATTCAAACCATAAATGACATTATAAATTAGTTGAAATTAGGTATTGATAAGACAAATTTATATTTTCTTTTAAAATTGCAAGTGAGGGACAAGATTTTATTTTATTCCTTAAGGAATTGCATAATGTGTGCATCATATTGAATTGTAGATCTTGAGAATTCATACTTGAACTTTGGTAAATGAAAATCTTCTGATTGTCTAGTGTTGTAACTACTAAGGAATCTGTTTTTATGAAGAAATTATTATTAAATGAGGGTAGTAACTTATGAATAAAAGGAGAGGCAAAATTGTGATGCTGGAACTAGTGAAGGATGCCGCTTCGCAGCGAGAAATGGAGTGTTTTAACGAGTCTGGAATCGTAGACTATGACTAGTAAAACAATAGGAGCATCTAAAGAACAACAAAGCGTGAACTGTAGCGTTTGTGCACGTGGCACACCATAGCTTATATCAAGTCTTTGAAGATATATTGTGGAATTTCTGGCTCATTGTTTAATCCTTAATTGATGTTATTTGCTATAAAAAAATATATATATTTTTATACTTTAAAATATCTTCATAGCGAAATTTATACATAACTATTTATATTTGATGCAAAATAATAACTAAATATTTAGTATTAATCAACCTGGTTGTACCCAAGACTATTTTCTTTTGCTGTATACTACATGTTTGTTGACCCGACAAGGATAGCATACGAAGAGCGGCACTAGAGGTCGGGGCGTGGCCGAGTCAAAGGATACGTCACACTTCATGCATATTCATTATACAGCGCGCGCGTAATACAAACGCGACATAATGCTAGTCATAATGCCAGTGCGGCATGCATGTACTTCTCAGTTCCTCATTCGACCAAATACAATGAAAACGATTACCGGTGCTCTCAAATTTAGCCATATTTTGTCGTAAAATAATGTTCCGCTTGTGATTCATTCATTCATTCATTCATTTCGGTTTATTGTGTCAAATTCAATGTTAAAACAGTCGGCGACTGATACAAACAAAGATTACAAAGTTCACAGAAATAAAGAGAAATTACAAATAATCATGTACATCAATATGGAACGATCACATATTAGTTTAAAGAATAAATTAACAATGATGATAATGGTAACTTCAGTATATTGCAAAGATTACAAAGTTCAATAAAGAGAAATTACAAATACATGTACATTAATATGGAAACGATCACATATTAGTTCAAGGAATAAATTAACAATAATGATAATGGAAACTTCAGTATATTTCACATCATACATAAAACAAATCGAACTTACATGGATGAGTGGGTAAAAAAAGGTAACAAAGAGAGAATGGACAAAGCATTTCATTTCCTTTTCTCGTAATATTTAGATTTTGAGCCTTTACATTTTAAACACAATTAACATAAATTGATAGGTAAAATGTGATGGTGATATTAATTGTGATGTGGGGACATTTTCAACATATTAATCGGATTTACATGTTTTAAAAATAAACAACTCTATACTAGTAAATATGAAGAAAGTTGGGAAAAGGGCACCTGTAGAAGATCTAAAGAAACACCTCAAGTTCCGCTCCTTTATTAATGTGTTCTTTATATCACAGACCCGACCGCTATAGTACCGCTCATACGACCTCTAGTTCTGCCCCTTTATTAATATGTTCTTTATATCGCAGACCCGACCGCTAGTACCGCTCATACGACCTCTAGTTCTGCCCCTTTATTAATGTGTTCTTTATATGACAGACCCGACCGCTAGTGCCGCTCATACGACCTCTAGTTCCGCTCCTTTATTAATGTGTTCTTTATATGACAGACCCGACCGCTAGTACCGCTCATACGACCTCTAGTTCTGCCCCTTTATTAATGTGTTCTTTATATGACAGACCCGACCGCTAGTGCCGCTCATACGACCTCTAGTTCTGCTCCTTTATTAATGTGTTCTTTATATGACAGACCCGACCGCTAGTGCCGCTCATACGACCTCTAGTTCTGCCCCTTTATTAATGTGTTCTTTATATCACAGACCCGACCGCTAGTGCCGCTCATACGACCTCTAGTTCTGCTCCTTTATTAATCAGGGGCGGATCTAGCTTTTTGCTAAGGGGGGGGGGGGGTTGACCAATAATGACGATGCGGAGCATCGTCCACGAGCCGCGAAGCGGCCAGCCGATTTTTTTTGGGTGTTTATTTGAACCCCGTAAGTGATGTTTTCCTGGCATCTATTAACACAATGGAGACCATAAAAAGCAGTGCATGAACACGTCCGTATTACACCCCCATGTATGGTAATTTACCCTGTATGCCAACTTTTTTGCATGATTCAAACATACCTTCCAGTAAAAAAAGATGCGAGACTGGATTGCCGCAACTTCTTTGCCCTGTTTGCTTCCATATTGCTTGTCACTACACTCAGACCAGACTGATAAAAAAGTGAGCAACTTGAACAAGTAATCCAGGAAATGAGCAGCCCAGCTCAGCGTGCGTTGCCAGGTTAAATCTTCACAAAATCCCCACCCAAACGACACTTAAAATATCCCCAAAGTTGCCAAATTTTGACAGAAAATCCCCAAATTCGTTTTTCATAAAACTCAATATTATTTTCATTCCCAAATATTTATTTTTCATCCCCAAAGACTTCAACAATCCCCCAATTTTTTTTTTTTTTTTTTAATGTGGGGATTTTGGGGATGAGAATCGGCAACGCTGGCCTAGCTTGTCACTTCGGCGGTGGCCCGTGTCCTCAAAAAAGCTGATGGGGGGGGGGGGGGGGGGGGGGGGGGGGGGGGGGGGGGGGGGGGGGGGGGGGGGGGGGGGGGGGGGGGGGCAAGGGACTCTGTGACATTTGTTCGCCCAACCCCCCCCCCCCTCCCCCCAAAAGAAATAATAATAATAATAATAATAATAATAATAAATGAAATAAATACATAGAAATAGAATAAAATAAAATTACAAGTTTAAAAAAAAAGATAAGATTTAAAAAAAATGGTCCCCGGATTTTTTTTTTTTTTTTTTTTTTTTGGGGGGGGGGGGGGGTTGCAACCCCCCCAACCCCCCCCCCCCCCCCCCTCTAGATCCGCTTCTGTTAATGTGTTCTTTATATGACAGACCCGACCGCTAGTGCCGCTCATACGACCTCTAGTTCTGCTCCTTTATTAATGTGTTCTTTATATCACAGACCCGACCGCTAGTGCCGCTCATACGACCTCTAGTTCTGCTCCTTTATTAATGTGTTCTTCATATGACAGACCCGACCGCTAGTGCCGCTCATACGACCTCTAGTTCTGCTCCTTTATTAATGTGTTCTTTATATGACAGACCCGACCGCTAGTGCCGCTCATACGACCTCTAGTTCTGCTCCTTTATTAATGTGTTCTTTATATGACAGACCTGACCTCTCGTTCTGCTCCTATAACCTGTTGTGTATAATTTACTGTAGTATCTTCTAAAAAACTGCGTTCTAACCATTCATTCCATAAAACTTGATAAGATCATGTTTTAAAGTTTTGTTCCCACTTAATTTTTGCTCATTTTAAACATTCAACTACATAAACATTTACATGTAAATCAATTTCAACAACCTAAAAAATAAAGATCACAAACAAATATTCTGCTTGGTTGAGTGTTATTATATTGCCATTAAGTTCACATTATAAAATGGTAATGTATCGCATAGATTATGTATGGAGTTTTTAGACTGAACCGATGAACGTTATTTTTATATACTTAACAAAGATTTTGTTAACAAACTTCTCCATCAACTCAAATTTACACTGGAAGAAAAAAACTGTGACCTAATAAAAAAATAGAATGTGCTTTACCACAGAACTAGTTTTTAATTAAAAGTTTGTTTTCTTTCAAAGATTGGATCAGAAAAAAAATATAAATATGCTACAAACCCTGTGATCAGGGGCGGCGATCCCGGGGGGACGGGGGGACACGTCCCCCCCCCCCCCCCCCTCATTTTTTTTTAGGGGGGGATCGTCCCTCCCTGAAAAATTGAAAAAGTGAGAAAAAAAGTGTATATCAAATACTGACTAAAGACTGCAACAAACTTTTAGGTTCTGGAGGGCCCTAGAGTGCAGCGTTTAGACAAATAAAAATGCAAAAATTTTCTCGCTCCGGAGCTACGCTCCCTCGCATAATATACTCTAAAGTGTACAGTAAATATTCTAGAAAAGTGAAGTGTGAAAAAGGTATATTGCTTGTTTTTATACTATTCTTTTGCTAATTAAAGTATGTAATTTGTTAATACAACAAAACTTCAAAAACCTGTGAGGGGATAGTCACTTCCGTAACCTCTACCCCTCTCGTTCACTTTGCCTTCTCGCCTTGGCGTAATGATGAGGAGGGTGGGGGGGGGGGGGGGGGCTTGGGGGGCAGTTGCCCCCCTGATAAAATTAAAACTTGATTTATTTCTAACTCGATACCAGTGATTTACAAATGTTGCTGAAATGGTATGGTTTTTCCCTGAGCTTCTGGGGGCTCTGCCCCCTGGACCCCACCAAGGGTCCTATGGCTGGCCCCTGTTTGCTCATCTGACCGTTATTAAATGCCTAAAACCCCTGAGCTTCATGGGCCTACGCCCCTGGACCCCACCAGGGGCTCTATGACGAGCCCCTGGATGCTCATCTGACCGTTATTAAATGCCTAAAACCCCTGAGCTTCATGGGCCTACGCCCCTGGACCACACGCCACTTTACGCTCCACTTGCTATGCTCCATTTGCTCTACCTAATAAAATACTTTAGCCTCCCCCTCTATGAAAAACGTTCCGCGAGGCCTGCATGTACAATGTTAGAGTGGGGATGCGGATTCCCCCCCCCCCCCGTTTTTGTTCAATATATACGCCACTGCTCCCCCGTCTCTTACATTACGCCCCCCCCCCCGGTCATGAAAAGAAATCGCCGCCCCTGCCTGTGATACCACAGTATTGGATTGTATAAATTTAACTTTTTCAGCAAATGACTTTAGTATCAAACATAATATGCCCAGTCTGACAATATAAAATATCAAGTATCCAATATCAAGTATTTCACAACAATAATAAAAAATAAGTAATCTATTTTCTCTTTATTATGTTAGCTCCCCCCCCCCCAAGTTCTTATGGCTGGCCTTACAAAATATTACAACCCCCCCCCCCAAAAAAAAAAACCACACAATTATTCACCATCTTGCGTGCAGGGTTGGGTTAAAATATAATTGAGAGCAGAAAGAATGACAGTATCACCTTTCTGACGACGTATTTGGGCTTTTCAATAGCTCATGCTAAAATGAATTTATGAGCTATATATTTCTTAATATATATTTATATTTATATTTATATCTGTTTTGTTTTCAGTGATATTTTTTATATATATTTGTCTAAACTCTTAAACCTCAAATTACAACACGTAATTACCAATTTGACTATCATTATTTTTTTGATTTTTTAAAAAAACAACTAAGAAATGCATATAAAATATATGAGATACTGAAACACTTACTGATGCATTCATTAGAGCCAATGTGTTGACTACATCGATAATAAGCACGAGTTGAATACTTGTCGGTTGTCAGTCAAAACAACCTTTACAAAGACATGAGGAGTATAACCTTGAAATCACATCAACATGTATAATACTCATGCTGGTTTCTATATGAGCAAAAAAGGAATCATCTTTAACAGTGCTCAATGAAACTATGAAGGGTTTCGTTCAATTAAAAAAAAAAAAATCATATTTATTTGCTCTGACATATTTCCCTTTGCTTTTTACAACTTCATAGTCAGGCCCTAGTAACTGATTATTTTCACTATGACATGAATTGTTGAAATGAACAGATAACCAATACTATAACTTGTTCATGGATTTGAATATTATATGTTATTCGATGGAAACTTGAATACATACAAACTCATTTTTTGGTTTTGGTTAAGGGCTGAGGTTGACTTTGCCTTTCCAGTGCTACAGCATCAAAAGGAATTCAGGTCGCTGAAGCTCATAGATTTATATCCTGAACATGTCAAATGTACCACTTAAACATATTCATAGATGATACAAAAATGTCCCCACATCACTTAATCACATAATACTGCATGGACACTATTAGTTGCAGGACATATTTGTGTCCAGCTATTGTTATGCATGCTGAGTAATAAAGGAGCAAACGTAAATATACTGGACCTCAAAGGATACATAACCATCTGTTTTATTAGAATTTGTATTTTTTCTTTAATTCTAAAAAGAAAAGAAAAAAAAAAGATTCTTGTTGTTGTTAAAAACCTGCATTGTAAGTAATGGTCACTGAACCGATTGATCAATGGCTGCACTAAAATTCATATTAAAATTTCTCTTTTATGATTAAACAAAGTATTTTGGACATCTATCCTCAACATCAAGCTAGGGATGAGCAAAATAATATAAATCAGCTGTTACATACCGTACGTGTTCGAGTTTGTATCGCGCGCGCTGTACAATGAATATGCATGAAGTGTGACGTATATTTTGACTTGACCACGCCCCCGACCTCTAGTGCCGCTCTTCGTATGCTATCCACATGACAAGCAGTGCTGTACGTGTATCGTGTGAGCCGAGTCTAATCTAGAATCTAGTGAGGCTGTTACAAATGAGAAAAGCAAAGGAGCACCAAAATTACATCTATTAAGACCAGCGATACACAAGTAAGTTGTAAAAATAATCAATTTGGGCTTTGCAATTACACTTTGCAGCCGGAATAGCAGTCGAGCTAGTACGTGAACGCAGAGGCGAGAGCTAGCGAGTAGCGTACGATCCACGTCCCGCCGCCGTGCTTCCTGGCTTGGCCTTGTGGCGCTGGCCGTGGCCTAGACCGAAAGCTTCAGTCTCTATAATCGTCGGTTGTTCCACTGAGACTACGTCTGGCTCCACTAGACCTTCTATAACCGGAGGTCTAGTGGAGCCAGACGTAGTCTCAGTGGAACAACCGACGATTATAGAGACTGAAGCTTTCGGTCTAGCCGTGGCCGTGTTCTGGGCCGTGTACGTATACGTGTCACTGCTTTCGTTAGATTACTTTTACTTCTACGTCGGTACTTGACAGGATCCATCAGTCAGGATATAACGTCAAGGTTAACAGTAGACCTATAAGACATTTGAGCAGGGCAATTTTTAAATGTTATTGCCCTCAACAAAACTAGGCAAAAAAATATTATTGACCGCTCAGAAAAGTCAATAGGATTTTGTGTGTAATTTGCTGGTCAATACGGTTATACAGTAAACCAATGAACAAATTGTAGTGACGGAGCGGAATATAACTTACTGGGCCTAAATCTTAACTATAATTACATAGACGACTATAATAAGGATTTATCCTACCATAGGCTGTATACTATACTGCTTGAAGTCTGTCTCAAGAAGCGCTTGAAGTGTTGCTCGTTGAGTGGAGCTCCACCGTCGCTAGTAGACCGAAGAGACAGAAGAGACGGGCAATCAACAGTGTTTGTCGCGTGCAGTCTCAGGTTCAATCTAACGTTCCCAGTGATAAGCACGCCCGCGGAAACTACCGCGGGTGTCGCCTAATGGAATGCGGGACTTACGCGCATATGCCGCCAGAGCCGTAGTGGCTCAGGCTGAATCACTACATTATTCCCCACTTAATGAGTTTGAAGCCTACTTCTAACTAAAACTAAACTAAAACTAACTTAAAACTACTCCCGTACCGCAGTGCGGGGTCACGCCGTTCCCGCTGGTGGATGGGTCAAGGACCCTCCTTGCCAGCACCAGTGAAGTCTTGGTCTTTCCAGGGGGCGGGCGCCTTTATCATACCTTACAACGTACTGTATTCCAAACTTTGGTACGGGAAATATTATTTAAAGTACAGGTAAAATGCACTGTAAAATGTAAAATGCACTGTATTCCACAATTTGGTATATTTAAGTACTAAATAGGATTCAAGTCCCGGAAATGTCCCAGGGATCAAGAACAGAAAGAAACAGAAATATACCAGTTAACCCTTACCGTGCCGGTGTCACGTGTAAATGACAAAGAATAGCAGTCCTGGCACGGGCGTAAGGGATTAACCGGGGCATTACAGGCATAAAGAAACAGAAATATACCAGTTAACCCTTACCGTGCCGATTATACATAATGACAAATTGCAAAACTTCTTGGCACGGGCATAAGGGATTAACCGGGGCATTACATTAAATTCCCAAGGTGACCGAGCATGAAAGTGTGAGTGATCAACATAAACGATGAATGGCAATAAGTGTGCAGAAAAGGGGAAGAGCCCCATGGCTCCCCATTCCCCAAGTGCAGTTTGGATGGTACAGTGTCCAGAAACTGGGCAATCCCACATGAGAGCCAAACGGCTCCCTACAGGCAGTCCAAACGGTGCATATAGGAAGTATTAGAATGATAAAAGCAGATCACTGAAATCAGATGGAAAATGATATAGAAGGTGAAAACACTTCAACAAAATAAGATTACATTTCCTGGGCCACTCGGCACCCGGGGGCACAATAGCCACTACCGGCAAGTTCCTGATAACATTCAGGGCACCCAGGCCCAAAACACCATCAAGCAAATCCAAAAGGCTCTTGTTGATCCAGAGGAATTACTCCAGAGGAATTACTCCCCCAAAACATGATCACATTCTGACTTATTATTGGAACCACGTAGTGTCACTTGGGAGATATCAAAAGCCGGCCATTTTATGGCCTCGAACACACATGAGTGCTCTGTCTCCCTGTGGAAAGAATGCTTCCTAGTCAGCTCTTAAAGCGGAGCAGCTAATTCAGCATAGATAACTCCGCTAACCGAAGCAGAAACTTTTCAGTTTTATTTAATTGTTATCTATTCAGTTTAAAAACATCAACACTTAAAGTTCAGGAACTCAGAATGGACGATTTACAATGAAATTAAACAGTGTAAACAAAAGTGAACTAAAATATATATATTTAAGACAAACATGTTATTTCCCAGGAACAGGAACCGGCACCATGTCCTCGCGGACGAGCCGTTGTGAATGGCTTTAATAATGAACCATAATATATATACTTAACATGTTATTTCCCCCGATCAAACACGATCCGAGGAATCCAAAATGGGAGCCTGTGGGTGGGCTGGAAAAGGGAAAGGTCCTTACTCTGGAGCCCTGGACTTCCAACAACCTTACATCCTACCCGCTTCCCACTAGAAGGAGGCACCACGGCCGTCCTAGCGACTACCTGGACAAAGGGACCGACCGAAGAGTCAGGCGGGTCACTAACATTATTTACCTTGACAAAGGGACCGACCGAAGAGTCAGGCGGGTCACTAACATTAACTACCTTGTCCAAGGGACCGACCGAAGAGTCAGGCGGGTCACTAACATTAACTACCTTGTCCAAGGGACCGACCGAAGAGTCAGGCGGGTCACTAACTACATTAACTACCCCAGTATTTACCGATTGTAGGCCTCTCGGTTTCCAGATCGGAGATCGGCCTCGCTCTCCGACCCCTCCAGGTTTTCCGGAACACCAGTAGCCACGGGAGATAGAGGGCGGGCATTGGAAAGCATAGAAAACTCCAAAGACTTAACAGTCTTCAGTATTTCTTCTAGCATACAATCGGTATTGTACGCATGCGTCTTAAGACTGGCGACTTCCTCTTTTAAATAGCCAATGTCATTCCTGGCCTGAACTTCAAAAGGCGTTGTGACCTTCCCCCGGTCCTCCACAGGAGCC
This sequence comes from Strongylocentrotus purpuratus, assembly GCF_000002235.5. NCBI lineage: Eukaryota > Metazoa > Echinodermata > Echinoidea > Camarodonta > Strongylocentrotidae > Strongylocentrotus > Strongylocentrotus purpuratus. Next base: position 838,059 of record NW_022145559.1, read on the forward strand.
GGACGGGGAACATCTTGACCTTTGGAAACTGTTGGGGAATGATTTAGGGGATGGGGTTGCCTATGATGATAAATTACCGTATCATACCTGTCCACCTCCTGATCGTACATGCAAGTCTGCTGCACCTGCTGCCGAGAAGCCGAATACGTACGGCGAGCCTCGCTCCCATAAACAACACGTTGGGTATGTTGCGCCCACCTGATGGCTTCCAGGGCCTCCTCGACGGACTTCGGGCGCGTATTGAGAGCTGTTAAACCCGCCGCCTTATCTGTACAACCCTGGCATAACTGCAATACCATTTGAGTGCTGTCACCCCGTTGGTCCCACCCAAAAGCTTCAAAGGACAAAGCTTGGAGCCGATCGGACCACCCAAGAAGAGACTCCTCCGGGAGTTGGCGAGCCGTTCGAAATTCGGCTATGGCCTCCTCCGGAAATCGGGTAGCCCCAAACCGACGCCCCATCGCTGTTAACATATGGTAATAAGAATTAGCGCCCATATCCCTAAGGTTCGAAAAACAATCTGAGGCCGACCCCTCCAAACACCAGCCTAGCGCATCCAAACACTCGCTTGGACTCCACTGACACGATACAGCATAACTGGTGAACTTCCTGAGAAAGGAATGCCAACTTGTTCGCCCATCGTAATTAAGTGACCTCGGCAGACGGGGGGGCCAATCCCGGCGCCCCTGCGACCGGTACTCTCCCTGACCCACAGGTGAGGATTCCCTGGGAGGATACTGAATGTCAGGTCGGGATTCCCCAGAAGGGGGATATACATAATCCCTACGTGGGGGTTCCCTGGAAAGCGGACCACAATTACTAGAAGGGGATTCTCTAGACGGGGGATAATAATAATCCCTACGGGGGGGTTCCCTGGAAGATGGACCATGATTATTAGGAGGGAAATCCCTAGAAGAGGGACAATCCCTACGTGGGGGTTCCCTGGAGGGTACACTGCTATCATCCCTAAGCCGATAGTCGGCGGAGGGCCCGGCTGGGGAGGGCGCAGACCCGGATATAGGCCCAGCTGGGCCTTCACCCGAAAATGGGGGGTACACTGTATGCCCATAAGGAACGGGACCCGGACTCTGGACAGACTGGGTTTGTGCAGTCAAGGTTTGCCCAGTCCCCTCCCCCACCCCCTGTGCCTGCTCAGCCTGATCCACCCGATAAGGCTCAAAATCAAATAAATGTACCAGCTCCTTGGCTTCATGGAGACGGGGACACTGCAAAAATAACTCCTCAGTTAAACTCCCACATTGCTCCCTCCAACTAAAAATCTTGTGGGACTTAGTTCTATCCACAACGGCCAGTAAAGCCTCCTCAGTCCCATAATTCACTTTAACCCTCTCCGAGGTCATAACCGGCTTCAAATCAGCAACGATTATATAACCAAATGATAAAATTAAATACACATACAATCTTTCCTTCTTGCTTACTTAATAATACCCTACTTAGTTTCCTAATAGCTTACTAAGTGCCTGACAGGTAAATACTGAAACCCTAAACCTCACTGAAAAACACCGCGGAATTATCTCCACGGTGAACAGCTTCAGCGAGCGGGCCAAAACTAAACCCTACTAAGTAACACTAAAGGACTACACTTAAACCGGCAATATACCTCACCGAAAAACACCGCGGAACTATCTCCACGGTATAATGCTCGGCGAGATGGCCGTACAATATTAGTAATGATGAAATGAAGATGAAATTAAATACCACCCACGATTTAACCCAAAATCCACAGATATCCAAAACAAGACTGACAGTCAAAAATCCCACTTAGGTACCTACCCAATCCTTCCTTCTTGCTTACTTACTAACGTACGTAGTTCCTTCAAGGAAAATACTTCTTGCTTAGACTACTTAGTTTCTTAAAGGAAAATACTTGCTTACTTAGTTTCTTACTTAGTTTCTTACAGGAAAGACCTATTGCCTACTTAAAAAGTAAGAACTTACTTAGTTTCTTTCCAAAATCTTACTTAGTTTCTTTCATAATCTTACTTAGTTTCTTACTAAAAAATTCCTACTTAAACAACCCTATACCCATAGTATACCTCACCGAAAAAACACCGCGGAATTATCTCCACGGTAATAATACTTCGGCGAGAGGGTTGAAACTAATTTAATTATACTCCTACTCACTAATTCTACTCCTACTTAAACAACCCTATACCCATAGTATACCTCACCGAAAAAACACCGTGGAATTATCTCCACGGTAATAATACTTCGGCAAGAGGGTTGAAACTAGTCTAAATAGAGCCTACCCCTACTTACTAAGTTCTACTTAACCGACCCTATACCTCACCGAAAAAGAACACCGTGGAATTATCTCCACAGTATAAAACTCTGGCGAGAGGATCAAAACTACGAGCACGACAAAAAACGGCTGTACAACTAGTCTAGTGAGTAGAAAAAAAAACGAGCAAATTCAAGTACAAAAACTGACCGAAACCGATGTCAAAATCGAAATACGGCCGTAAAAATACCAACGAGTCCCTAAAAAACTATCCTACAACCCTAAGTAGACAAGAAATGAAAAAATATGAGCTTATAAGGCCCTACGAAAAAAGTTTCAAAAATAAAAAATCCCTTCAACACACGAGTCAACGTATCCAAGATGGCGGCTCGGACATGTGTGCGACCACAAAAAATTATCCCCAAAACACCGAAATGAGTACCCAAAAATCGGAATACAGCACTGAAAATACTCTACGAGTCCCTAAAATACTAATCTACAGCACTAATCAACTACAAATGGGGAATAAACAAGCTTACAAGGCCCTACGAATGAAATTACAAAAATAGAAAATCCCTTCAACACACGAGTGAACGCCGACAAGATGGCGGCTCAAAAACGTGCGCGATAAAAAAACTAGCCCGAACAGGTTCGGAAAAAAAATTAGCGATTACGCCATTGTAGTGAAGGAGCGGAATATAACTTACTGGGCCTAAATCTTAACTATAATTACATAGACGACTATAATAAGGATTTATCCTACCATAGGCTGTATACTATACTGCTTGAAGTCTGTCTCAAGAAGCGCTTGAAGTGTTGCTCGTTGAGTGGAGCTCCACCGTCGCTAGTAGACCGAAGAGACAGAAGAGACGGGCAATCAACAGTGTTTGTCGCGTGCAGTCTCAGGTTCAATCTAACGTTCCCAGTGATAAGCACGCCCGCGGAAACTACCGCGGGTGTCGCCTAATGGAATGCGGGACTTACGCGCATATGCCGCCAGAGCCGTAGTGGCTCAGGCTGAATCACTACAAAATATTATTGCCCGATCTGAAAAGTCAATGGGATTTTTTGTGTAATTTGCAGGTCAATACGGTTATACAGTAAACCAATGAACAAATATTATTGCCCGATCTGAAAAGTCAATGGGATTTTTTGTGTAATTTGCAGGTCAATACGGTTATACAGTAAACCAATGAACACATATTATTGCCCGATCGGTTTGGGCGATATAGACTAGGGTCTATGTCGTATTGCCCAGAAGGCAGTCAATATTACTTAGATCTAAATATCTTTTAAAGACGTATAATTTGGGGTTCTCGCACTCCAGGAAAGCATAGAGAGTCATATTAACTCCAGGAAGCTCCCATGCCGAAGGCATCAGAGCTTCAGTAGATCAACCATGGGGTTATTAAAACGGCCGATTAGGTCTAGGTGATTGTCTTTGAATCTGCAAAGGGAGTAGACTATTTTGACTTAATAGGTTGCTCTACTCCTCTGAGCATCGGGAGATTACTTGAAATTATAATTTGAACTTTGAAGAAGTCTTCGATGGGAATAAGAGGGTTATTCTGAGTCCTACCCCAACGATTCTGTCATGTTGCAGTGTCAATTCAAAATGACGAAAAGAAGGTACACATGTGCGGAAGCGGCGCAGCTAATATGAATATTCATGCTATACAGAGCGCCGGTTGTTCAAAATTGCTGAATATGCACGACTCGAACAAACAGAGCAGTGAATGTAAATACCCACGACCCTTCTCAATTCAACCTCGTGCATATTCAGCAATTTAGATGTTTGGTCCAGGATTGGAGTCAAGAATTTGTAAGAAATTGATGCGGATGAACTGTCACCGAATCATGCGTCCTACAACCACTGCAACCAAATAATAAAATGTTCAAATACCATGTTTTTGTTTGTTTTTCTCCTTCAGATTGAAGATGGGTTTTGATGATGCTATGAAAGCTGTAGGAGAGTTTGGTTACACTCAGAAAATACAACAAGTAAGTTGACCACTTATCATTCTGGAATGGAATGCCATTTTGCAAAATAGCCTCAAGAAAAACCAAGTAAAAATGCTGAAATATAATCATGGTATTGGTATGATAGTTGATACTATCTTCTTTCATTTGATAGGCTGCCCACAAAATGTGATCATGGATGAGAAAAGCACTGGCCATTTTTAAAGGAAAAAAACACCATGCCAAAATTTCCATTGCCCAAGTTTAGGATGATTGATGTTCAGGAGTTAGTGTAATTATGAGTACCTGTAAGGGCATTTATTAATGTGAGTGCTAGTCAGGACAATTCTGGTTTTAACCAATCTTTGCGTTGAACAATGCATTATTCAAAACTTTGGCAGGGCAAATTTAAAATGTAAAAATACTGGTGTTTAGCTCTCTGTGGCAATTTATTGATGAAGGTGTCAAATAAAAGAATACATGATAGGCAGCTATTAGTTAGATTGAATGATTGGAACTGGTTCAAAATACATATCAGGTTATTATCAGGTTACTGGACAATAGAAAGCGTGTATTTCCCATACCACCATTTGTGGTTAATTTGTAATGACTATGACCAATGAATAAGAGTAGGGGAAGTGTATGAAGTGACATCTTTAGTCATGCATTGTGAAAGTAGATTTTCTTGTTCAGTCATGAATGTGATTTACATTCCACCTGTTCCTCTGAGGGCTTGCATGCCTCCGTTCAACAGTGAACCCTGCCTGGCCTATCTACAAGTAGGGAACCATTTCTTTCCTCTTTTCCTTGCTTCTCATTTCCTTCTCTTTCTCTATTATTTCTAAGATAATTGAATAATTATGTTAACTTTGTATATGCTGTGATTTTTGTATGGCCAAAGAAATAATAATAGTAATAATAATTAATTTCCTGACACTCCTGGCGACGGATAGTCAACTTGTCCGAAACGTCGAGCCACTCCTGCCACCCATCCTCTCCAAGCGCTATAGTTCTCCTTAGAATTATAAGCTAAGAAAGATAACCAACAGTTTTTTCAAGACTACACCAACAGTCCTTTTCAGGACTACACCCTCAAGAAAGATTCCAGAGCGTCCTTTCTCAGGACTCCTCAATCCTTCCTCTCTCTCACATGGTGCATCCACAAGCCTACTGTATAATAATTAATCTGTTTCTGTTATTGTTTTGTCAGGTGATCTTGAACTCGATCCAGCTGTTTGGTGCGATGCACATGTTATCCCTAGTGTTCGTAGGACGAGAGCCGAGCACGGTGATGTGTGGAGATAAGCTGTCAGTCTATGATGATGTATGTCACATGAAACCACCCTGTGACAATTACAAGTATGGTGATGAGTTCACTTCAATCGCTACAAAGGTAAACACACATAGATCAGGGCAAGTCTACATTATTTAATCTTTTGATGTCCCATATGCTACTAAGTACCGTCACAAACCTGCTTTAGTGACAACCTGTCTACAAAGACCACCTGTCAACAACAAGCTTATTTTTTGTTTCCCTTGGGCGGTCCCTGTAGACAGTTTTGCCTGTATTATGAATCGTGAGCACCTGAGCGTAAATGAAGAAAGTAACATTTAACTTGATTTGTCATAGCAGGAAAGTTAGAGTGGATTTATCAAATAAATACAGTCATCAGTTATACCAAAATCTCAGTTGGGCTTGGCAACATAGGAGACAACATACCGTAGACCTGCTCATGATTATTCAAGTGTCGATCATAAATGATTTCTGAAGGTAGGGATTTCTACATTTAGCCATCAGTATAGCACCTGGCATTTTGTGGCTTTGTGGCTAACCGTAAAATGCCAATCGCTATATACTGCGGTGTAAATTATGTAAAAAATCCATAAACTTGTACACATCTACATGTATGTATGAATCTAATGATACGTAGATGTGGGCAGAGAAACAACACCTATCTATACTCTTTTCTTTGAGTACTTATCAAGACATGCCTGTGTTGTTTCCTTTTCATCAATGTTTCCTATGAATGATTTTGCCCAATGCTTGTTTTTTGTTAGTAATCCTTTATTAAAAATGGAAACAGTTTGCACCATTCCTGTGATAAAGAGTGTTAAAACTGCTTTCTCTCTTTTTGGGGGGTAAAATTCACTTCAATTCAATTTAAGTAAGTTCAGTTCAGTTCCATTAACAGCAAGCTTTATTTCTCCAATGTTTTGTTCTGATTCATCCTGATCTTCCTCTTCAGACTATAATACTTAGAGACTGATATTTTAACTGAAGTTATTCTTGTCTTTATTCATTCATTCATAGTGGGACCTTGTATGTGAGAAGAGCCACAAGGTTGGTTTAGCTCAAAGCATCTTCATGGCCGGAGTACTGTTTGGGAACGTCCATTTTGGGTCATTCTCTGACCACTATGGCCGCTTAAGAATGACCTTGATAGGTCTAGCATTGTTGAGTGTCCTAGGGACACTCAGTGCCATGGTCTGGACATTTGAACAATTTCTGGTTTTCAGGTATGTCTTCATCCTCTTTATAAATATTTTTTCTTCTCTCTCTTTCTCTCTCTCCCTCTTCCCCTCTCTAACCCTTCTCTTTCTCTCTCCATTTCTACCTTTCTCTCTCCCTCTCTCTTTTACTTTCTCTCTCATTGATATGTAAATTATTCCTTTCCTCATCCCTATGGCCCGAATTCACAAAGGAGGTTTGTCGACAAACCTCCTTTTGTTTCGCCAAACCTCCTTTTGTTCTTTACAAACAAAGTTTGTAAAAAACGCATAAAAATGTGTCATATAACGTACGAAAACCAAGGTTATTTGACAAACCTCCTTTGTGAATTCGGGCCAATGTGTCTCCGAATAGTAGACTTGATTGACTGTGCATTGTAAGTGATCTGTATTATTGTAAATATATTACAAATTTGTTTGTTATTGGTCAATAAATAGCTTTTCATCAATCATACTTAGAAATGCCAGCTGTATTTGATATGCCTTAACAAAATTGTGGTGCGTAACATACATGTACTTGTGTTAATTGTCAGTATAAAATGTTAAAGCACTTACTATTATTGCCCAGACATATGATTGGTGCCTTAAAGTGAAAGAAAACGGCATTATTGAACATGTATATATACAATGTTATTACATTTTCATTTCCTTCTGCTTCTCATCTTGTAGATTCTTAGTAGGTTACGGTGCAGGAGGAGTGATTCTATCTGTCTTTGTTCTACAAACAGAGAATCTCAGCTCACATCATAGAGCACTCTCAGCTACTTGTTGTCCGTCTACATTTGCTCTTGGTGTTATGGTATGTCTAGGGAGAGTTTCACAAAGACTAAGATCCACTTTAAGTTGGTCTTAACTATGGCATGCCATTGTTTGCTCTCGCCATTATGATCTTTAGATAATATTTGTTCTTTGATAATAAATTATCACAAATTTGTAACCATGATTGGTATATCCCTTGAGACACCAATGCCAGTAAAAGCGTGAGATAGAAAAGTGGCATGAATGGCCTGCCATAGTAAAATTTGATCTTAGTCTTTGTGAAACACCCCCCCCCCCCCCCCCCCCCCCCCCCCCTCCGATCTTTATCTCTCCCTGCAGTTTTAGTTGGAAGTGTACCAGTCACCTAAAATGTTGGGGGTTAAGGGTGGTGTAATGTGACATTCTCCATAAAAAGTTTTGTAATGTTAATTGTAAGCAACAAAGGGCTGATCATATTCTCAGTTATGTGTGTGCTACAAGATACAGTAATGTGAAGCGGCAGCACTCTATGCTTATATTATAACGATTTGTTTTGTTGCTAGTTTTTTTTCCTTTGAATAATTTACTGCATTATGTGTAAATAGGGCTCTATTGTGTTTGATTGTTGATTAATACAAGTAAAACTTTTCTTTTATCAGCTGTATGCACTGATGGCCTATTTTATCCGAGACTGGAGGAACTTGCTTCTTCTCTCCTCTCTGCCTGTTGGAGCATACCTCCTTATCTACTTGTAAGTATAAGCAATGATGCTCATCATTTTTTAAGTCTTCTTCATTCTACTCAAGTATGCAAGCTTAAATTAAAGGTAATACAAAGTTTTGGGAAATTTTGAGAATTGGCTGGAAAGTGATTCTTTACAATTTTGCTATATTTTGATGACCCTGTGGATGAATTATAAGCACTAGAAAATTTAGCCCCTAAAACACTTCTGCTTTCAAGAAAAATTGAATATAAGGTGCCCCCGGTAAATTTTGATAAATTTCAAATAGTGCTTACGGCCATACAATGGTAGCTGTGACCATGAAAATCTCAGAATATGTAGTTGTGATATGTAATTTCCAAACGGGAATAGCCAATTGGTCGATTTTGGTCAAGAAACATTGTTTTATGGCTTGATTAATATCTTGACCTTGAGAGAGAGCGCTATACAACATAAAGAGTTTATTATTTACAATTTCATAACTTGAGACTCAATTTCAACCGCGACAACGCTCACTGAATATTGTAGGATCGCATATGCTTTCAATATGTTCATTTGAACCAAATTCATGACCCCATACCAAAACTTTGTATTACCTTTAAGGTTGATTGATAAAGGAGTACTACATGTACCAAAGAAGGCATGGAGGCGAGTTGGTTCAGTCAGTAGTGTATGTGTCTGTCAAAGCTAAGATCACAGGCTTGAATGCAGCCCATGAGGATGACTGAAACCCATGTTGTATGTCATTACAAAAAGCTCTCATTAAAACTATACCCCACCACTATAACACAGGAACCAATGTAAATCAGGTGGGGTATCACTACCCCACTTTTGTTTCTCTCGTTAAATCTCGGACAGAGCCTCGCAGCTCTGTGTGAGAGATGGCAGCTGTACTCTTCATCATCTTACGTAATAGTGTAAACAAACTCTTACTGGGGCTCTGCCTGAAAGGAAATGAGAAGTAGGAAATATATATTTTACTTGTTTTAAGATATTTTCATGTTGAAAAGTCACTTATAATTTAGATGAAGAAAATAATGAAAGTTTGAACGAAGCAAAATGACCCAGAATTGGCGATATAACAACAATTTAAATTGTGAAAATTAGCACCCTTTCCTCCTTCCTCTCCCTCTCTATCACCCCTGTCAAGGTCTCGGCAGGGGGATTACATTGTATAGCGCTAGTGTTTACTTTAGGCTTAGCTCTAGGAGAAGTGAAAGTCAAATGGGGGTTTCAATTTTAAATGACAAGTTTTTGTCATGTTATCCTACCCCTGCTGTTTCATTAACAATGGCTTGGTCACAGTGTAAATCATGCAGTCCATTTGATAAGACATGATACCAGGAGGCAAGAACTGAAGATGTTAAATGATAATGTTTGCTTTCCCCTCCCTGGGACAGTAGATATCAAATAGTTAGTAACGATAACAGTCCGTACATGTATATGCTCACACATTCAGTTGACCGACCCACTTCTACAGTGTATGTAGACAGAAAGAGTTTGTTCAGACGCTCGTATCATTTTGGCGATTATCCCGGTATAACTGGCTGGCAATAAGCCTAACTTACCGTTACCTTAGACAGCCAATCATTATATCGTTATATTCGTGCCTTGTTCCTTTTAGTTTCTGTTTATATTGATCAATTTCGGCTTTCTGTTTCATTCTTGCGTTTTACTCTGATGAGTGCAAGTCGAAAAGCTTTAGTATGGCTCTTTTCAACGCTATTCTTCAATTTTTTAGTGCTCAGGTGTTAAGTCTATAGGGCCTATGTCTCTGAAACCAGAAAGTTTTTGTATGAGAGAAACTTTCATGAATGGTTCAGATTTGTGAAGTTTAGTGCAGCAAAATAAAGAATGGAGTAGAAATACTAAATTTAATATTATGTATTATTATGTATTATGTAATATTATGTGAAGAGTTCATATTGCAATTGTGTGTAATGTTGAACAGTAGTAGATTGAAAATAACTGATTCAGGAATATTCAGGTATGGAAGGCATGAATAATAAATTGTTTATTTGTATTTATTTATTTTTTCTAGTGTGATTCCTGAATCGCCTCGTTGGCTGATATCTAAAGGTCGTATCAGTGAGGCTGAAGACATCTTGCATGAGATAGGAAGAAAGAATGGGATGAAAGTTACCCGCTCTATGATCAACTTGTCTGAAACTAAGACTACTCCTAAGACTGATAAATATGGTTTATTGGATTGCTTCAAGACACCTGTACTCAGAATGAGAATGATAATTCTTATCTGCTCTTGGTAAGTCAGAGATCTTTTCATTATTTTTGATAGGCATCAATGAGAGGAGAATGCAATCATCTTGAATTTAGAGTTGTCCTCTTTTAAAAGACAAACAGAGGGTGAGCTATGAAGCAGTTGCTTTATACTCCTCTTGTAACATATCAAATCTAGAAAAGCATTAATCTACCATTGCCACTCCCTACCCAGGTGAATTAAATGTAATAGGAAGATATGCCTTGATGCATGGGTGCCTTTATTTCATAGCACGTTTGAAATATTAACTATTTTGGGGGGTATAATTAGACCTGAGTCATCACGGGTTTTGCCGAATATTTAATTAAATTGAAATATAAGTTTGGGAATTACATATTTTTAGTTCTTTATTTCAAAATGTCAGTGTGAATTTTAATTTTGAAAAACCCAAAACTCGATTATTCAAACCTGGGTTTCGGCGCGATGGCTGGGGACCGGGCGGGGAACCGTTTTGACTCGGGCCCACGTATAATTATCATGATTGTTATTGTTACTTATTACAGTTACATTGTAAAGCGCATAGAAACGTGGTACTAAAGAGAAGGTTGAGTTATGGGGAGAGGTGAAAAATAACTTGTGAGCGTTTTCATTGTTATAATGCAAGTTTGAAAGAACATCAGATATACAAAAATCTTCTCTGTAAAAGATGGCTCTAAAAATGCCTTCATATTCTGCAATAATAAGAATAATAATAAATTACATTTATAAAGCGCTTAATACAATGTTTCTAAGCGCTTAACATACAAGTAATTAGGTACAACGTAAAATAAACATACAGCAATAATAATACATAATTCTAATAATAACATTACAGATAATTAAACTGCCCTATAAAATTACTATTACCGGTAAACAAAAAATACTTCAAACTTGCCTTAAAAGACTCTACAGATGGGGATTGACGAATAATAATAGGTAAACTGTTCCATAATTTAGGGGCTGCAATGGCAAAAGTACGATCTCCGTAACGGGTATTTGTTCGGGGACCAGGGGCGTATTGGAAATTAGCATGTGTAGTTGACCGTAATGAACGTAATGGAACAATAGGTTTGAGAAGGTCGTTTAAATATGATGGAGCATAACCATGTTTAATTTTGAATACTAACAAAAGAATCTTAAATTGAATGCGAGTTAAAATAGGTAGCCAATGAAGAGATCTGAGAATAGGAGTTATGTGTTCATATTTTCTGGTTTTGGTAATGAGACGGGCTGCCATGTTCTGAATACGTTGGAGTGGAGAAATGGTGGATCACAATCACATGCTTTAAAGGTAAAGACCAGTTGTCATGTGATTGCATTGTGAAAGAAACGTTGTGGAATCGATCAGAAAAGGTTGATCATCTAGCATCTAGCATCTAGCATCTGCAAGGTTCTGGAATCATCTAAATGATAAAAAAAATTGGTCCATTCTTTGTAAAGTTACAAGCACTATACACAGAAAGATGTATATGGGACTACCCTATATCTCTCACAGACCATGAGAGAAACAAATTCACCAAATATATGAATTAGTAGGCGGTTTCCCTGCAAATTTTTTATCATCATGTATTAGTCAAAACATATTCTTTCACATGATTGGTAATGAGAGCTTCCATTTCATTTTTTGAAATTGGAGCGTTTCCAATACTGGTCTTTACCTTTAAGCGCTATACAAAGTAATTGTTTTTATTATTATTATTATTTATTATAAGCATTGTTACTAATTGATCCTGTGATTGTTTTGTGTAGGTTTACTGCTAGTATGGTGTACTATGGACTGACAATGAATGCTGGTAATCTAGGTAGTAATGTATACATCAGCTTTGCTCTCTCTGGTTTGGTGGAGCTACCTGCGTATCTCTTTGGCTTCCTAGTACTCAATAGGTAACTCCTGCAATCCAGAACAATCTCACTCTATCGTATATATATATCAGAACTTATTCATAAACACAGTCCAGTTCATACATTGGCTGTACACCTTGCAAGAGCTACAGGTACTTACCTACCTTTGCATGCAGCCTTCATGAAAGTGAAGGCGGTCAGATGGCTACTACTACTACTACTACTACACCTTGTAAACATGAATACATTTTGGAAACAGATCCTTCAGGGCATCAGCTTCTGCTCTGTGCTATCGAATGTTATAATGTAAAGGGCATAGGGAATTAAATTGTATTTTTCATGCGTTATACAGATTTAACATTTTTATTTCTATTACCCTTGTCACATTGACAAGACTGCTAATAGATCAGTAAAAGACCAAACAGATGGTGTATACTTGCAAAATAAAGAAGCAATTGCCATGACTTTGATAGTATTAGAGTTTCGATTATGAATTACTTCAAAAAAACGAAAAGTATATTGCAAATTCGAATTGTAGAAAAAATAAATTCACACGAAAATGGTTTCAATTCAGGAATTTGTTTATTTAAAATGATATTTTTTCTGTATTTGTTTTTTTTTCCATGAGTGTTAGAAATGAATTATTGATTTGTTAGTTTTCTGTTACTCAACAGCTCAACAATACTTGTATCTTGAAAAGCCAATTTTATTTTATTTATGTTATTATGTAAATTACCTTGAATATATATTTTTGTATGTGTTTCAAATGAAAATCAATAAAATCCCTGTGAAGGGAAAAATATGGGGAAAAAAAAAAAGACCAAACAAATTATATTTCATATAAATTGATTATTACTCAGTTTGGAGTCAATTTACTAGTTTGTCTGGACACTGTTCTCCATTTGATTAGCAACACAAATCTACATATATGCATGGTGCTTCATAAACAAATTAAAATTTATACAATTTTTTTCAATTCCAGTAAATTATTTCCTGACTTTTCCATGATTTTGTTGTGAGAGGTGCTCATTTCACTGTAGAGTCTGAGGAGTGTGTCCCCTTGACCAGTCCTGAAGAGCTATATCTCTCTACAGTACATGTTAATGAAATGCAATGCCTACCTGCTTCTTGCAATTGACAATGGATGATTCAATTCAGACTTTTGATTATCAGGTGGGCTGTATCTAATACAGACCACCTTATATTTTTGTTAAAATCGCCTTTATTTATTATTTATTTATTTATTTTTCTTATTTCGACCCACTTTTTTGTGTGCAAGATAATTTGAAAATGGCTCAATCAAATATCTTAAAATTTGGTACACATATGTATAGGCATATTCACAAAACACAGCAAATTTTTCGACCTTGACCTTGACTGATGACGTCATCTAGGCGCCATTTTGTGAAAAATTTTGAAAATCAACTCATGATCATATCTTCATAACCAAAAGTAATTTCTCATTCATATTTATCATGATCAAGGTCAATATCAGTCCGGTCAATTTCAGGTCAAAAAACGTGCGCGTACGTCCGCGCGTCAGTGCGCGCGCAAAATTTCAAAATGCTCCAAATCGTCTCAAATTTATTTTACATACGTTTCAGGCCATTTTAAGCATTTCATAAAAAATCGCACACACGCACATGCGCGCGCGTTTTGGCGTAATACCATTACATAACATAGAATCGCCATTTTTTTTTCTTTCATGATATTTCATATATTTGTTTGTACAATTTGATACCACGTTCATGTCTTTATGACCATTAATAACAAGATGAGCGTCCATTCAAGATAAATGTCCGTGCGCGCGAGCTCTTTTAATACATAGCATATATGGGCAAAAACAGGCCTATACAAAATCCATTATAGCTCTTTCGAATGCACCGGGATCCTAAATTTTTTTTTCATATTTAGATTATGAGTCGAAGATATGATTTCATGTCTCATTTGGCCATTAAGTGTATCGTGACATCATCACAATGGCCTTGGAAATCAAAATACGAATTTGCATATTATGACGTCAGCATATTTATGGAAAATTGATTGCATCTCTATAAATATTGATCAATTTTCTTCAAAATTTCGATATGTTGTAGCTAAGACAATTCTCTACAAGCTTTAAAATAACCATTTTTCATTTTGATGACGTCATCATAGTGAAAATCTCGATTAAAGGCCTCATGTCAAAAGGCCTTCATAATTTGCCTTATCCCTATAGAAGGTGAATTTCGTTCACGTCATGAAACTACATGATATTGTTTTTTAAGAATTTTTAAGCAGTATCTCGCTTATTTTTGCTCTATTTTGTCTCAAATTTAAGTTGACCAGCCCACCTATACTTGTTCCAAACAAGTATTATATGTCTAGTTTTTTTTTTTACTACAGGACTGGTCGAAGGAAAGCGATGGCAGCTTCTATGTTTGTAGGGGGTGTGTCCTGTTTGAGTTTGTTATTAATATCGAAGGAAGGTAAGAAAGTGTGTTCAATCTGACTTAATCTCTCTCTGTACCTATGTGAAACATTACGTCCCAGATGCTAGCCTGGTGGGAGTATGCCACAACTCTCCTCTTTTTTTTCCTCCTCACTCACATGCCTGTAATAGTCAAAATTATATTCTGTATGCGATATCCAATCAAAAAATTGATTACCCAAAGTGACTTTTTCAACATAAACTGTAGCTGAAAATCAATATTCTGCTTTCTGATTTTGTCATTTCTATGAACCTGTGATATTGCTCTGTGCAGATACATTGGAAAAATAGGATTCTAGCCTAGAGTCCCATACAGCTTCTAGATTGCATTTCTTTCAAACATTTACACTATTAAAATTAATATGAAGTCATAGACAGTACATGATAATGTCTCGCCTGTATATCTTCTGATCTAAGGAGAACAATATGAACTAATTTTTGACTAGTTTCCTACTTTTTCTGAGCTGTATTTCTTATTTTTTATTCCAATTTTGGTTTGTTATGTTTATTATTTGTTGTACAGATGAAACCAGGGTGAAGATCAGAACAGCTTTGGCTCTGATTGGTAAAATGGGTATATCATCTGCTTTCAATATCGTCTACATTTACTCATCAGAACTATTACCAACAGTGTTAAGGTTAGCACAAACTTTATACTTCTTTAATCATATGTACTTATTATCAACATA
Organism: Strongylocentrotus purpuratus; assembly: GCF_000002235.5. Lineage (NCBI taxonomy): Eukaryota > Metazoa > Echinodermata > Echinoidea > Camarodonta > Strongylocentrotidae > Strongylocentrotus > Strongylocentrotus purpuratus. Next base: position 853,485 of record NW_022145559.1, read on the forward strand.
ATTCAGGTTAACAAAGGGCTTGTAGTTTATTATACTTTGATTGGAGTTGTTTTAAATTAAAGGTAAGGTTGAGTTCTGATAATGATAGAAAATACATTATCACAGAATCCCACAAAACTCACACTGAATGTTAAAGATTTCAAATGAATGACATGTGCCAAACGATTTTGGTAGAAAGTGTTTAGGGGCCAAGTAGTGGCATAGCTTGCTGGAGCTAAAGGCAGGATGACAGTTGCTAGGCTCCACCCTATAATAACGCTCCAGATCTCAATCATCGTGTGATATCATCTGTCAATTATTAGTGAGCTAACAAGATACTGGTATGTAACATCCCCCAGCTCAGCACATGCTCACAAAAGAATTGCATGCTTTCATACAATACCTTCACATTACACTTTTTCATGTTGATGCTACAGCGCGTCTGACATAGCAATGGTGGTATTGTATGGTCTATTTTAAACGAGTGGTCAGCTCTTGTGAAACTTCATACCACTGTCTTTATCAAAATACTGAATATTACTATTTTCATCATGAGAGATGTTAGATTGGAAGGTTTGCGGGTATGAATAAAGTGATACCAAAATGCTTCTTTTTGTTAATTTTTTCCACAGGAACAGTGGGATGGGAATCTGTTCGATGGCAGCTAGGATAGGAGGTGTTGTAGCACCACAGATCATTCCTATGGTAAGCCTCTCTTGATTTTAAACCTTCTTATTATCTGCTGGGATAGGTACATGAAAGCTGTGTGTTTCTCTCCGCTTTCTTCTCCTGAAGGTTGTATGATCAGTCAGAACTGCATATAGAAGGTGAATAATTTCAATAGTATTACTTAAAGGGAAATGGTAGTCAGTTTCCATGTGCAGAAGGTCATAATTCGCTGACACCAGTCTTGGTGTAAATACCATTAATGGGTGAACAAGTCTCGCACACAACAAACGTATGGTCTGATCAAGAAATGCCCCCTAGTCTCTTGGAGAGTCTTCGGATGAGGGAAATGTAAGATGATTACTTTTCCGTTTTGGGACGATTGGTGGAAAATGCAGAGCACGACAAAAGTGAGTCCTGTTGGTCATAAAACTGAAGGCTAATCCTGATGATTGACAACAGCTATTGAGTAACCACCCAAATGGTGTCAAATTTCCCATGAGAAGCCCTTACTATGCATCTTTAAAGTTTTACTTTCACCCCTACCCCTTTCTCCTTGTAATTGGATGGTATATTGTGCAGCATAATTTTTAACAAAAACTTTTTTCTATTTTTTTGTTCTTTTTCTTGGTATTCCACACCCATCCCTCCCCAGTTGTCACAGTTGAATATTGTGCAGGTTTTCAACTAGTTTTTTAAAACATTTCCTTTCTCATTTTATTATTTGCCAGGGTATTAGAACAACATTTTTGATATTTGGAGGAACAGCGTTAGCCTGCGCCATCTTCGATCTTGGATTGCCAGAGACACTCAATAAACCTCTACCTGAAAGCATTGATGATGTAGAGCGTGACGCAGCAGTCACAGATAAACAGGAGAAATATTCTAGTAAAGGGCTACTAACCTCTAGACTATGAAGCATTATCATGACAAAGAGAGTAAAACAACATGCTGTTGGCCAAATAGTATTGTCTAGCAAGTACAATAAAGAGACCCTACTTCGACATATTTACGACGCGTGTGCTCCCCAAGAAAGCTGCCATTTTAAAGAAATTTCCCTTCAAAACTTCTGGGTTGTGACGTATCGCAAGGAGAACTGATGTAGAGCGCAGCGCGCCCGTTATATGCAATACAAGTCAAACATGGTGTACTGCCAAGTGTTTGGTTGTAATTGTTCCTCGAAAGCTCTGAAGGTGGAGAAATTTCCGGACAAAACATTCAAGTACGACAGGAAAACGATGACAGAAGAAGGATTTTGCCTCCCGTTTGTCGAATGTATGATGCTTTTATATATTTGTTTAGATAATGTATTAAATGGCCTCCAAACTGAAATTAACATTTAGTTTGAGGTTAATTTCCATTTAACCCTTACTGTACTGGGGGGGGGCCTGGGAGGCCCCCCCCTCGACATTTTCGGAGATTGCGCCGCAACCGCTTGGAATTTTGAAATGTCGTTTCATGACATTTTTTCCTCAAGTCTTACGCACATTTTGATACCATTTTCGTCGAAATCGGATATACCTGTAAGGCGTTACATAACAATTAGTATGCGCATGTCATCAGAAAAACACCAAAAAAATTAAAAATCCATCAAAATTTGCATAAATTATCATTATTAATTACATTAAAATAACTTTTTTGTGTTAGAAAAGTAGTTTCATTTGAATAATGAGTTTCAACATTCAAAAAGTGGAGTTTGACACGTTTTCTGTAAAATGCATAAAATTAGCGCATTTTGCATAATTAATTAGGCTAACGACAAAAATTTGCATATTCGGAAAAAACTAATTATACCATCTTGTTCCTAACGTAAATATCGACAAACATGCAAATTTTCGTGTTCATCGGACAATCGACGGCCGAGATCATAGGGGGGGGCTTCCCAGGCCCCCCCCAGTCAGTGGGTGCTCAAAATAGCCCAGTACAGTAAGGGTTAAGGGAGGAAGAGGTAGGTCAGCATGAAACACACACCACTCAGTATTTCCATAATCGCAAATAACTGCAATACTGTAACTGTAAATACTAATATATTACATACATATATATATATTTTACTAAAGGCGTCATTAGAGGGACATTTGGAGTGAAAAATGAGTCATTAAGTAGACATTGTGATTAGGAGGACAATTTGGTGTCCTCTTAACGTTTTTTACGTTTTATTTCTCATAGAAGGCCCAATTTTGTTATATATCTCTCTCTATATATGTAATTTTACTAAGGGCGTCATTGAAAGGACATTGGGAGTGAAAAAATGAGTCATTAAGTAGACATTAGGGTTAGGGTTAGGGTTAGGGTTAGGGTTAGGGTTAGATTTAGGGTTAGGGTTAGGTTTTAGGGTTAGGGTTAGGGTTAGGGTTAGGATTTTTATGATGTCCACTTAATGTACCATGTAGGGTTATATATATATATATATATATATATATATCCACATATAGATCAGACATAACGGAAAGTGGAATTATTGAGGGAAATTTAATCTTAAAGACACTGGTGGTAGTATAAAAAAAAAGAAATAGATTAATTATTTCTCAACAGACATCATATCAGCCATATATTACAATACTATCAATAGCATATATATGTATATTTGCTAAAAAACTCAAAATCTAAAGCTTTGAAAATCAGAAGTTGACTTAAACACTAGCTATTGCTTTGATGACATCATCTCATCTAGAGCATGTAAATTCACGGCTCATCGCCTCAGCTATATAGGCAAGCCATTCAGGTCTACATGTTGTGTAGTCACTGTCACTGCAGCGAGTTTGACCCCTGTTGACCCATCATTTGGAGCAGTGTGGTAAATGAGGTTTTGATTTGCTCTTGTGCAATACTGAAATGGAACATGATGTTTCTTATATTTGTATTCTACGTTCATTCAGCTTTCCAATAATAACAAGTCGTATTTTCATAGGGTGTTTAAAGTTTAAGAGTGGTCAAGCAGATTAGGACGCAGTTCAGTTTGAGTTAAGCAAGCATTGTGGGGTCTACTGAAAACACATCTTTTTAATTAACTGTACTGTAAATCTAAGCATATCAGGAACTCTTGTAGCGCAGTAGAATATATATCTAATGTTGGATAGTTTCTGCGCTCTATAAATGTACTAATATTATTATTATTATTACTGGACTGTGCAGTCAAGAGAGATGAAGAAGATGATAGACATCACACGTAACAATCATCAGAACATGGTTCGCTCTGGATGTAATGTGTTCCATGACACTATACTCATTCAAATTATGAGCTTCAAATATTACTTCTACAAAGATATATTTCAATTAGAATACATTCTAAGGGAACAGTAAAAGGTCTTATCGAGTAGACTCGTTAATGCACACATACGCACTTACATAGAATAGGGATCGCACAGAATCCAAGTCCGACTTTGGTTCCATGCTGTATCTGAGCCTTATACTTATCGTTTAATTTATTCATACTTCATAACTGTTTATGCATAGAATGTCATAAGTGTTTTTAGGTTGATGTTATACATTATAGGTGACAGGTGAATGGTACACTATAAAAGTAAAGAGCTATCATTTATTTAATAATACCGGTATATAAAATGGTATATTAGAAGCTCTAGAATTGTTTCAAAGTGGATTAGGTTTTCCCAATACTCATTGAAACTGTATTCACGTAATTTTGTTTGAAAATTAGAGTATGTAGAATGTCTAGTAGATTTATTTAATAAATAATCCTTTACGCAGAGAGAGAGAATAATTTGTAACACACTTGTTATAACATTCCTGCTCGGTCTTTACAAAAAAAGTGTCAACCTTTTGAAAAGTTGAAATCACTGTTTTTCCATTTTTATATTGTAAATAATCTAAATGTATGTATATCCTGTTCAGTTTAAAATCAGTGTTGCTAATTATTGAAAGAAGAAAAGCTGATAAGAATCTGTCCTTTTGAAATGTATAGTTTGAATGAGATCACTGGACCATTTAATTCAATTTATTTATATTTCCAACGAAACAATTACAAATCAATTATAAACATTTACAACAAATTAGGAATACATATTGGAAAGAGAGTGGTCCACTGAAAAGCAATGCTTGTCATTTGTAAGAGCAGCTATATATAGTGCAATGTACTTGGGGCTATATGGTATGCAGTATGTACTAAGTAGTCTTGTAATTCCAACCCTTTGTGTCTGGTTAGTTTATGTGATTGCAAGCTAGATACGTGCTAGAGCTTTTCTTTGTGAAAGGGGTCATGTGATGTAAATTGTTAACATTATATCTGGGAAACATGATGGGTCTATGAAATTATGTACAGAAATAACCTCTCCTTCTTTTTTTGGTATATTTTTTTAAAGATATTAATATGATATAATATGATATTAAAGGTAATACAAAGTTTTGGGAAATTTTGAAAAATGGGTGGATAGTGATTCTTTACAATTTTGATATATTTGGATGCCCCTGTGGATGTATTAAAAACATCAGAAATTTTAGCCCCTAAAACACTTCTGCTTTCGAGAAAAATTGAATATAAAGATTTACCGGTGCTCCCGGTAAATGTTAATAAATTTCAAATAGCTCCTACGGCCGTACAATGGTAGCTGCAACCATGAAAATCTTAGAGTATGTAGTTGTGGTATATAACTTACGAACGTGAATAGCTAATCGGTCGACTTTAGTCAATAAACATTGTTTTATAGCTTGATTAATATCTCGACCTTGAGAGGGAGCTATTCAACATAAAGTGTTTATTTTTTGTAATTTCATAACTTTAGAGTCGATTTCGACCGCGACAACGATCACTGAATATTGTAGGATCGTATGTGCTTCCATTTGAACCAAATTCACGACCCCATACCAAAACTTTGTATTACCTTTAAGTCAAAATAAATATCAATAGGAATTTGCATACAGTTTTAGAAACTTGGAGAACCAATCCCGACTAGCACTCGTGCTAGCTTTTGGATCTCCCTTTAACAACATTTTAAGTTTTTAAGTTTAAAAATATCCTTTATTTGAATCACTTATATGCTATTGGAACTCTGTGAATTTCAATTCCAGCCACAAATCTCTATGTGTTATTAAGTTATAGCTAATTCACAGGCTTTGATATGATATGGTATATGATTAATTTAATTTGTACACATAGTTCAACTATGGATATTTTCTTTTTCTTTGTAACTCATGTACATGGATATTTTTGTTATTTTCTTTGTGACTCATGTACATGGATATTTTTGTTATTTTGTTACCCACTTGAATACATTTGTAACATTGTGTTATGTTGTTTTGTTGTTAATAAATTCAAATTCAATTCAATTCAATTCAATTTAAAAAAAGAAACAATATGTCAACAAGGTTTCAATTGGAATTATAACTTTCTAGGGTTGCTAGGATTACATAATAGTGATTGAAACCTAGATATGAAGCCAATATGTAGTTCAGTAGCCGTATCAAGACTTGAGCAACATCCCCCTTTCCATAAGGGAAATTACCTGTCTTGCTACCTTCAAAAGATCCCTCATAACTTACCTTTCCCCCAGTGATCTATTTCATCTACTTCCTGTGAGACTGTCAATTTGTTTCCTCTTTTCATATATTTGTATTCGGAAGTGCTATGGTACTTACCAGTATTGTTTTTAGCGCTCCTAAACGTGCTATATATACAGTATATAATATGCTGGTTGTATTAAAATGTGATAGATTTATTCTGAAAACTCTTCTTTATAATTTACTCTACTGTAATGGCTGCCACAAACCACATGCTAGTAGCTTTGAACCATCATATTTTTCATATGTAATACATAAAACATTCATAAGTATATTGGAATATTGAAATATTCAAATGAAGGTGCTTGTATGTTTATTGGTGTAAATTTACAATATGATATGTAGGGGTATAAAACTACTTTTTTGAGGTATTATTACTGGTATTGGACTTGGTTTATCATGTTGGGTAAAGATATATGTTTTGATAAGACGTATGATTTATATAATCATCATCATTATCACCATCATCATCATCACTATCATCATCATTATTATCATTATTATTGTTATTGTTATTATTATTAGTAGTAGTAGTATATTTATTATAATTTTCTATTTGTAAACATACAGACACATATTATGAGATGATATTCTAGTATTTGATATACCATTATTCAATATCTGCCAGTCAGTGGTCAAATATGATGCCTTTTTTATATTTTGACATTTTGTATAAATTTTGAGTAAATTAACTATGACAGGTGAGGAAAAACATACCGGTAGTCAAAAAAAGTCTTAAAGGGAATTATCAAATCCTTTTGTTGGTGTTTTAGTTTCTTAGTATATCGTCCTTGTTTTCACGAAGTGACGATAGTGAGGAAAATCGTAACGCAAAGTGAATGCAATTTTTTTTCACTACCGTCACTTCGTGAAAACAGCGACGATATGTCCATGTTTTAATGCAGAATTAGATTTTTGCCATTGTTACCAAGCATTTAATTGTTTAAGAAGAAATATTTCATATTTGATATTTTTTCTTCAAATTGTGATAATACAGTGGATTTAAATTACATTCTTCTTTATTAAAGATAAATAGCATGACATTAGACATTTGATGTGTAGAAGCAAATTGCCCATTTAATCCATCCAGTGAGGTGAGACAAATAGTGACATTACCAATTATCAATTTGACATTCCTGTATGTACAGTGATATGTTTTATTAGAATCATACCTTTCTTAGTGTAGAATTGTTTAGCTCAAACTGTCATCAATATGTTTCTCTGATTTCCTGTATTCATTCAGAACATCCTACGATTGAGATTGGATTTATTTCACCTGAAAATTAGTTACCAGGTAAATTTGTAGTTTTTAGGTATTTTATAGAAATCTATTTTCCTATTGAGAATCTATGTATGATAATATTGATATTCTAACACAGAAAATAATTTAAATATTTGGTGAAGTGACTTATAATAATCCCATTGCTTGAATTAATTGATAAATTGATATGATTATTACAAGATATTAGATTTTCATGTGTAAACACATATGATAAATTTGTAATTTATTTGTTATTATTCATTTGTTTGCTTGACCGAATCCGGATTATTGTTCAGAGGGAAAGTTCCTCATGGGGTTGATGTCTATGAAATACAGAAATCTACTTTATCAATCAAAGTGTATTATGCACAACATGAAATTAATTTTCATTTTTATAAATAACATGAGTACTTTCACGTCTTTCAGCTTCAGTTTATGCATCATTCGGCAGACTAGCTCATCCGACTACTTTGGGGTATTTTTATGTGTGTAACCCCCCCCCCCCCCCTCTTACCCCCCCCCCCCCCCCCCCCCCCCTGAAACCAAATATTATCACTAACCCTACCCTAATCATAATTTGCCGAAATAAAGCCCGGAAGGAACTGTTGACCCAGGAGAAAATGTCTGGTCATCCAATAATCGACTCGTTCAATCAGATAAAGCTCAACACTTTCAGCCCATGCGAAACCTATGAACACTCTACAACAGACTGAGACTCATCGATCTCTTTGTGCTAAAACAGTGATGTCGCCCTCACTTGGCAGATTTCATCAAAGTTTGACAACGGGCAGCTGCAGGTCCTTGCTCGTACTGTATGTAATGCCTTACAAAGGCACACGCTGTTCAAACAATATTTACAATATGCCTTTATTGCTGGAGGACTACCAAGTAACACTAGAGAATGTAAACATTATAAAGGTTTGATGTAATTAAAATATTTCAAGTATAAATGAGCTGTGGACGAATTGAGCGGGCTTTTTTAATTTAATATACCACTCTTTATCTGCCATAATTATAATTTAAAATCGTTTTCCGAGTTCAGCATCAATACAAAGATAAATGTTATGCTGCCCATATAGTTGGATTTTTTTCTTCTTATCTTGTTTCACGAAATGATTGTTGCAATACGATTTATTCTTCATAGTTAATCCATTAAGATCTGAAAGATATACTGTACAGTATAAATTCTGTGATAAATCATAATGTTATAATTTTCATGAAAAGAGGGAAGACAATATTATTCCAACTTTTTGGGCAACATTGCACATCCTATGCGACATCTTCGGAAAACATTCAGAGCTTGAAATTGCGTTTCCCACTCGATCTTCAATTGGGTGCAAGGCTCGCTCCTTCTTTAAGTTTGTGTGGTTAATTCACATTGCTGTAGTTTAGATCTCAACATCAATAATAGAATGGTATTGCCATAATTCGTTTGAACAGTAACCGACCAAGAATGGCTGCTTATATCCGGTACGCTATCTAACTTTCACTGTGGTTCGTTGGTCAATTCTCTTGACTCTTATTCGAAAGGTTCTGGGTTCGATCTTTGCTCGGTGCTTACATCCTTGGACAAGGTGTTTTATCCTTATTATGTCC